>NC_091578.1:6612842-6632842 GCF_042767895.1 Penaeus vannamei
GAAGTCTTAAAGCCCAACAAGCCATGCAAAGATGGAAAGATTTGTTGCAAAAAGGGAAATAATAAATGCAAAGATCTGGGAGGCAGATGTCGAAAGGAAGCCAAATGCACAGGACAAATATTTACTCCCTCTATACCATGCAAGGATGGTAAGGTCTGTTGTAATAAAGGAAATGATAAATGCAAAGATCTGGGAGGTAGATGTCGAAAGGAAGCCAAATGTAAAGGGCAAATATTTACTCCCTCTATACCATGCAAGGATGGTAAGGTCTGTTGTAATAAAGGAAAAAACAAATGCAAAGATCTAGGAGGTACATGTCGAGAGGAAGCCAAATGCACCGGGGACGTACTCACTCCCTCTATACCATGCAAGGATGGTAGGGTCTGTTGTGAAAAAGGAAAAAGCAAATGCAAAGATCTGGGAGGTACATGTCGAGAGGAAGCCAAATGCGACGGGGATATACTTACTCCCTCTATACCGTGCAAGAATGGTAAGGTCTGTTGTGAAAAAGGAAAAAGCAAATGCAAAGATCTGGGAGGTACATGTCGAGAGGAAGCCAAATGCACCGGGGACGTACTCACTCCCTCTATACCATGCAAGGATGGTAGGGTCTGTTGTGAAAAAGGAAAAAGCAAATGCAAAGATCTGGGAGGTACATGTCGAGAGGAAGCCAAATGCGACGGGGATATACTTACTCCCTCTGTACCGTGCAAGAATGGTAAGGTCTGTTGTGAAAAAGGAAAAAGCAAATGCAAAGATCTGGGAGGTACATGTCGAGAGGAAGCCAAATGCGACGGGGATATACTTACTCCCTCTGTACCGTGCAAGAATGGTAAGGTCTGTTGTGAAAAAGGAAAAAGCAAATGCAAAGATCTGGGAGGTACATGTCGAGAGGAAGCCAAATGCGACGGGGATATACTTACTCCCTCTGTATCGTGCAAGAGTGGTAAGGTCTGTTGTGAAAAGGGAACAACTTGTAAATCACTAAGTGGACAGTGTAAAAAGGAAGACACATGTCAAAGCAAAGTGTTAAACCCCAGCAAGAAGTGCAAAGCTGGTAAGGAATGCTGCTTAATCCGCACCTGTCGCGACCGAGGAGGGAAGTGTAAGAAGGAAGGAGAGTGCAACGGTAGAATCGTCAAGGTGAAGAAGCCATGCAAGGAACCCAAAGTCTGCTGTCTAGGTAAGTGAAAGAAAATTGCGTAAAGCACAGATACACAAGTACTCGAAAGTCTACATGATAATGAATGGCTTTAAGCATACATATATACAAATACGAAGTGTACTATCTATTTTACTGTTAATTTATGTCAGTATGATTATCGTCGCGATTATTTAATGACAAAATGTTCCAGTGATATGTCAATAATGCTACTAATGATAATGGTATGAACAAAATTAGGAATCAAAATTAGTTTATAGGTGAAATGATTCATGAATACACCACCCATCAGCTGTATGAACTGCTAGAACTGTCATAAATAGGAACATTAGAACAGACAAAGGCACAATTCGCTTCGCAGTAGCGTATTTTCATTTTGAAAATATATTTGATTATGATAGTAATAACAATCAATTTACGACGATTTTGATGTTACATTGATTTGATAATCATTCGTCACCATCATTACCATCGTAAGCATCGCCGTCTTCATCGTCATCACCATGACTCTCATGATGAGAATACTAGCGATAATTATGATGATGGTAATAAGATTCTGAATCATGGGAGTAATACTGATAGCAAGGACATCAATGAAACTGCCCCAAAGAGGATGATTATTAGGTGATTTCTATACTAATATTTGGTTACGTGTGGAGTTACTAATTCTAGGCTCTTTTACCAGTCAAAAAGGACCCAGGTACCACGATTGGACCGCAACCACAGACCTCTCCCGGACCGCAACCGCAAACTAGCCCTGCGCCGCAAACCAGCCCTGGACCGCAGCCACAAACCAGCCTTGGACCGCAACCGCTAACCAGCCCTGGACCGCAACCGTTAACCAGCCCTGGACCGCAACCACAAACTAGACCTGGACCGCAACCGCTAACAAGCCCTGGACCGCAACCGCTAACCAGCCCTGGACCGCAGCCACAAACTAGCCCTGGACCGCAACCGCTAACCAGCCCTGGACCGCAGCCACAAACCAGCCCTGGACCGCAACCGCTAACCAGCCCTGGACCGCAACCGCTAACCAGCCCTGGACCGCAACCGCTAACCAGCCCTGGACCGCAGCCACAAACTAGCCCTGGACCGCAACCGCTAACCAGCCCTGGACCGCAGCCACAAACCAGCCCTGGACCGCAGCCACAAACCAGCCCTGGACCGCAGCCACAAACCAGCCCTGGACCGCAACCACAAACCAACCCTGGACCGCAACCGCTAACCAGTCCTGGACCGCAACCGTTCACCAGCCTTGGACCGCAACCGCTAACCAGCCCTGGACCGCAACCGCTAACCAGCCCTGGACCGCAACCGCTAACCAGCCCTGGACCGCAAACACTAACCAGCCCTGGACCGCAACCGCTAACCAGCCCTGGACCGCAACCGCTAACCAGCCCTGGACCGCAACCGTTCACCAGCCTTGGACCGCAATCGCTAACCAGCCCTGGACCGCAACCGCTAACCAGCCCTGGACCGCAACCGCTAACCAGCCCTGGACCGCAACCGCTAACCAGCCCTGGACCGCAACCACTAACCAGCCCTGGACCGCAACCACAAAGTAGCCCTGGACCGCAACCGCTAACCAGCCCTGGACCGCAACCGTTCACCAGCCTTGGACCGCAATCGCTAACCAGCCCTGGACCGCAACCGCTAACCAGCCTTGGACCGCAAACGCTAACCAGCCCTGGACCGCAACCGTTCACCAGCCTTGGACCGCAATCGCTAACCAGCCCTGGACCGCAACCGTTCACCAGCCTTGGACCGCAACCGCTAACCAGCCCTGGACCGCAACCGCTAACCAGCCCTGGACCGCAACCGCTAACCAGCCCTGGACCGCAACCGCTAACCAGCCCTGGACCGCAACCACTAACCAGCCCTGGACCGCAACCACAAAGTAGCCCTGGACCGCAACCGTTCACCAGCCTTGGACCGCAATCGCTAACCAGCCCTGGACCGCAACCGTTCACCAGCCTTGGACCGCAATCGCTAACCAGCCCTGGACCGCAACCGCTAACCAGCCCTGGACCGCAACCGTTCACCAGCCTTGGACCGCAATCGCTAACCAGCCCTGGACCGCAACCGTTCACCAGCCTTGGACCGCAACCGCTAACCAGCCCTGGACCGCAACCGCTAACCAGCCCTGGACCGCAACCGCTAACCAGCCCTGGACCGCAACCGCTATCCAGCCCTGGACCGCAACCGCTAACCAGCCCTGGATCGCAACCGCTAACCAGCCCTGGACCGCAACCGCTAACCAGCACTGGACCGCAACCGCTAACCAGCCCTGGACCGCAACCACAAACCAGCCCTGGACCGCAACCGCAAACAAGTCCTGGACCGCAACCACAAACTAGCCCTGGACCGCAGCCACAAAGTAGCCCTGGACCGCAACCGCAAACTAGCCCTGGACCGCAACCGCTAACCAGCCCTGCACCGCAACCGCTAACCAGCCCTGGACTGCAACCACAAACTAGCCCTGGACCGCAGCCACAAACTAGCCCTGGACCGCAGCCACAAACCAGCCCTGGACCGCAACCGCTAACCAGCCCTGGACCGCAACCGCTAACCAGCCCTGGACCGCAACCACAAACTAGCCCTGGACCGCAGCCACAAAGTAGCCCTGGACCGCAACCGCAAACTAGCCCTGGACCGCAACCGCTAACCAGCCCTGGACCGCAACCGCTAACCAGCCCTGGACCGCAACCGCTAACCAGCCCTGGACCGCAACCGCTAACCAGCCCTGGACCGCAACCACAAACTAGCCCTGGACCGCAGCCACAAACCAGCCCTGGACCGCAACCGCTAACCAGCCCTGGACCGCAGCCACAAACCAGCCCTGGACCGCAGCCACAAACCAGCCCTGGACCGCAACCGCTAACCAGCCCTGGACCGCAACCGCTAACCAGCCCTGGACCGCAACCGCAAACAAGTCCTGGACCGCAACCACAAACTAGCCCTGGACCGCAGCCACAAACCAGCCCTGGACCGCAACCACAAACCAGCCCTGGACCGCAACCGCTAACCAGCCCTGGACCGCAACCGCTAACCATCCTCGGACCGCACCCGCTAACCATCCTTGGACCACAACCGCTAACCATCCTTGGACCGCAACCGCTAACCAGCCCTGGAGAAACGACAATAGCAGATATAGCTACTCCAACTACAACTATCGCAGATACAGTGGCTGCAGATACATCAACTATTGCAGATACAACAACTATTGCAGATGCAATGACTACTGCAGATACAACATCCAATGCTGCTACAACTACAGCAGATACTACTGCAGATACAACAACTGCTGCTACAACAACTGCAGATAAAACTACAGCAGATACTACTGCAGATACAACAACGACTGCTGTTACAACAACAGCAGATACAACTACGGCAGATACCACTGCAGATACAACAACGATTACTGTTACAACAATGGCAGATACAACAACGACTGCTAATACATCTACTGCAGATACAACGACTGCAGATACGACTATTGCAGATACTACTACTGTAGATACAACTAATGCAGATACAACAACGACTGCAGATACAACAAATGCAGATACAACGACTGCAGATACAACAACCACTGCAGATACGACTACTGCAGATACAACCACTGCAGATACTACTACTATAGATATGACTACTGTAGATACAACAACGACTGCAGATACGACTACTGCAGATACAACAACCACTGCAGATACGACTACTGCAGATACAACAACCACAGCAGATACGACTACTGTAGATGCAATAACCACTGCATATACGACTAATGCAGATACGACAACCACTGCATATATGACCACTGCAGATACAACAACCACTGCAGATACGACTACTGTAGATACAACAACCACTGCAGATACGACTACTGCAGATGCAACAACCACTGCAGATACGACTACTGTAGATACAACAACCACTACAGATACAACCACTGCAGATACAACAACCACTGCAGATATGACTACTGCAGATACAACAACCACTGCAGATACGACTACTGCAGATACAACAACCACTGCAGATACGACTACTGCAGATACAACAACCACTGCAGATACGACTACTGCAGATACAACAACCACTGCAGATACGACTACTGCAGATACAACAACCACTGCAGATACAACAACCACTGCAGATACGACTACTGTAGATACAACAACCACTGCAGATACAACAACCACTGGAGATACGACTACTGCAGATACAACAACCACAGCAAATACAACTACTGCAGATACAACAACCACAGCAGATACGACTACTGCAGATACAACAACCACTGCAGATATGACTACTATAGATACAACAACCACTGCAGATACGACTACTGCAGATACAACAACAACAGCAGATACGACTACTGCAGATACAACAACCACTGCAGATACGACTACTGCAGATACAACAACCACAGCAGATACGACTATTGCAGATACAACAACCACTGCAGATACGACTACTGCAGATACAACAACCACAGCAGATACGACTACTACAGATAAAACAACCACTGCAGATACGACTACTGCAGATACAACAACCACTGCAGATACGACTACTGCAGATACGACTACTGCAGATACAACAACCAGAGCAGATACGACTACTGCAGATACAACCACTGCTTATACAACAACCACTGCAGATACGACTACTACAGATACAACAACCACAGCAGATACGACTACTGCAGATACAACAACCACAGCAGATACGACTACTGCAGATACAACAACCACAGCAGATACGACTACTGCAGATACAACAACCACTATAGATACGACTACTGTAGATACAACAACCACTGCAGATACAACTACTGCAGATACAACAACCACTGCAGATACGACTACTGCAGATACAACAACCACTGCAGATACAACAACCACTGCAGATACAACTACTGCAGATACAACTACTGCAGATACAACTACTGCAGATAAAACAACCACTGCAGATACGACTACTGCAGATACAACAACCACTGCAGATACGACTACTGCAGATACACCAACCACTGCAGATTCAACTACTGCAGATACAACATCCATTGCAGATATTACTACTGCAGATACAACAACCACAGCAGATACGACTACTGTAGATACAACACCAACTGCAGATACAACAGCCACTGCAGATACGACTACTGTAGATACAACAACCACTGCAGATACGACTACTGTAGATACAACAACCACTGCAGATACGACTACTGTAGAGACAACAACCACTGCAGATACAACAACCACTACAGATACAACTACTGCAGATACAACTACTGCAGATACAACTACTGCAGATACAACTACTGCAGATACAACAACCACAGCAGATACGACTACTGCAGATACAATAACCACTGCAGATACGACTATTGCAGATACAACAACCAATGCAGATTCAACTACTGCAGATACAACATCCACTGCAGATACGACTACTGCAGATACAACAACCACTACAGATACGACTACTGCAGATACAACCACTGCAGATACAACAACCACTGCAGATACGACTACTGCAGATACAACAACCACTGCAGATACGACTACTGCAGATACAACAACCACTGCAGATACGACTACTGCAGATACAACAACCACTGCAGATACGACTACTGTAGATACAACAACCACTGCAGATACGACTACTGCAGATACAACAACCACTGCAGATACGACTACTGCAGATACAACAACCACAGCAGATACGACTACTGCAGATACAACAACCACTGCAGATACGACTACTGCAGATACAACAACCACTGCAGATACGACTACTGCAGATACAACAACCACTGCAGATACGACTACTGCAGATACAACAACCACTGCAGATACGACTACTGCAGATACAACAACCAATGCAGATAAAACCACTGCAGATACAACAACCACTGCAGATACGACTACTGCAGATACAACAACCACTGCAGATACGACTACTGCAGATACAACAACCACTGCAGATGCGACTACTGCAGATACAACAACCACTACAGATATGACTACTGCAGATACAACAACCACTGCAGATACAACTACTGCAGATACAACAACCACTGCAGATACGACTACTGCAGATACAACAACCACTGCAGATACGACTACTGCAGATACAACAACAACTGCAGATACGACTACTGCAGATACAACAACCACTGCAGATACGACTACTGCAGATACAACAACCACTGCAGATACGACTACTGCAGATACAACAACCACTGCAGATACAACAACCACTGCAGATACGACTACTGCAGATACAACAACCACTGCAGATACGACTACTGCAGATACAACAACCACTGCAGATACGACTACTGTAGATACAACAACCACTGCAGATACGACTACTGCAGATACAACAACCACTGCAGATACGACTACTGTAGATACAACAACCACTGCAGATATGACTACTGCAGATACAACAACCACTGCAGATACGACTACTGCAAATACAACAACCACTGCAGATACGACTACTGTAGATACAACAAGCACTGCAGATACGACTACTGAAGATACAACAACCACTGCAGATACAACAACCACTGCAGATACAACTACTGCAAATACAATTACTGCAGATACAACTACTGCAGATAAAATAACCACTGCAGATATGACTACTGCAGATACAAAAAACACTGCAGATTCAACTACTGCAGATACAACATCCACTGCAGATACTACTACTACAGATACAACAACCACTGCAGATACGACTACTGTAGATACAACAACCACTGCAGATACAACAACCACTGCAGATACGACTACTGGAGATACAACAACCACTGTAGATACGACTACTGTAGATACAACAACCACTGCAGATACAACAACCACTGCAGATACAACTACTGCAGATACAACTACTGCAGATACAACAACCATGGCAGATACGACTACTGCAGATACAACAACCACTGCAGATTCAACTACTGCAGATACAACATACACTGCAGATACGACTATTGCAGATACAACAACCACTACAGATACGACTACTGCAGATACAACCACTGCAGATACAACAACCACAGCAGATACGACTACTGTAGATACAACAACCACTGCAGATACGACTACTGTAGATACAACAACCACTGCAGATACGACTACTTTAGATACAACAACCACTGCAGATACGACTACTGCAGATACAACATACACTGCAGATACGACTATTGCAGATACAACAACCACTACAGATACGACTACTGCAGATACAACCACTGCAGATACAACAACCACAGCAGATACGACTACTGTAAATACAACAACCACTGCAGATACGACTACTGTAGATACAACAACCACTGCAGATACGACTACTGTAGATACAACAACCACTGCAGATACGACTACTTTAGATACAACAACCACTACAGATACGACTACTGCAGATACAACCACTGCAGATACAACAACCACTGCAGATACGACTACTGTAGATACAACAACCACAGCAGATACGACTACTGTAGATACAACAACCACTGCAGATACGACTACTTTAGATACAACAACCACTGCAGATATGACTATTGTAGATACAACAACCACTGCAGATACGACTACTGTAGATACAACAACCACTGGAGATACAACAACCACTGCAGATACAACTACTGCAGATACAACTACTGCAGATACAACTACTGCAGATACAACTACTGCAGATACAACTACTGCAGATACAACAACCATGGCAGATACGACTACTGCGGATACAACTACTGCAGATTCAACTACTGCAGATACAACAACCATGGCAGATACGACTACTGCAGATACAACAACCACTACAGATACGACTACTGCAGATGCAACCACTGCAGATACAACAACCACTGCAGTTACGACTACTGTAGATACAACAACCACTGCAGATACGACTACTGCAGATACAACAACCACTGCAGATACGACTACTGTAGATACAACAACCACTGCAGTTACAACTACTGCAGATACAACAACCACTGCAGATACGACTACTGCAGATACAACAACCACTGCAGTTACGACTACTGTAGATACAAAAACCACTGCAGATACGACTACTGCAGATACAACAACCACTGCAGATACGACTACTGTAGATACAACAACCACTGCAGTTACAACTACTGCAGATACAACAACCACTGCAGATACGACTACTGCAGATACAACAACCAAAGCAGATACGACTACTGCAGATACAGCAACCACTGCAGATACGACTACTGTAGATACAACAACCACTGCAGATACGACTACTGTAGATACAACAACCACTGCAGATATGACTACTGCAGATACAACAACCACTGCAGATACGACTACTGCAGATACAACAACCACTGCAGATACGACTACTGCAGATACAACAACCACTGCAGATACGACTACTGCAGATACAACAACCACTGCGGATACGACTACTGTAGATACAACAACCACTGCAGATACGACTACTGCAGATACAACAACCACTGCAGATACAACAACCACTGCAGATATAACTGCAGATACAACTACTGCAGATACAACATCCACTGCAGATACGACTACTGTAGATACAACAACCACTGCAGATACAACAACCACTGCAGATACAACTACTGCAGATACAACAACCACTGCAGATACAACTACTGTAGATACAACAACCACAGCAGATACAATTACTGTAGATACAACAACCACTGCAGATACGACTACTGCAGATACAACAGCCACTGATGATACATCAACCACTACAGATACGACTACTGCAGATACAACAACCACAGCAGATACGACTACTGTAGATACAACAACCACTGCAGATACAACTACTGCAGATACAACAACCACTGCAGATACACCAACCACTGCAGATACGACTACTGCAGATGCGACTACTGTAGATACAACAACCACTGCAGATACGACTACTGTAGATACAACAACCACTGCAGATAGGACTACTGCAGATACAACAACCACTGCAGATACGACTACTGCAGATGCGACTAGTGCAGATACAACAACCACTGCAGATACGACTACTGTAGATACAACAACCACTGCAGATAGGACTACTGCAGATACAACAACCACTGCAGATACGACTACTGTAGATACAACAACCACTGCAGATAGGACTACTGCAGATACAACAACCACTGCAGATACGACTACTGCAGATACAACAACAACTGCAGATACGACTACTGCAGATACAACAACCACTGCGGATACGACTACTGTAGATACAACAACCACTGCAGATACGACTACTGCAGATACAACAACCACTGCAGATACGACTACTGCAGATGCGACTAGTGCAGATACAACAACCACTGCAGATACGACTACTGTAGATACAACAACCACTGCAGATACAACTACTGCAGATACAACAACCACTGCAGATACGACTACTGTAGATACAACAACCACTGCAGATACGACTACTGCAGATACAACAACCACAGCAGATACAACTACTGCAGATACAACAACCACTGCAGATACGACTACTGCAGATACAACAACCACTGCAGATACGACTACTGCAGATACAACAACCACTGCGGATACGACTACTGTAGATACAACAACCACTGCAGATACGACTACTGCAGATACAACAACCACTGCAGATACAACAACCACAGCAGATACAACTACTGTAGATACAACAACCACTGCAGATACGACTACTGCAGATATAAAAACCACTGCAGATACGACTACTGCAGATACAACAACCACTGCAGATACGACTAATGCAGATACAACAACCACAGCAGGTATGACTACTGTAGATACAACAACCACTGCAGATATGACTACTGCAGATACAACAACCACTGCAGATACGACTACTGCAGATACAACCACTGCAGGTACGACTACTGCCGATACAACAACCACTCCTGATACGACTACTGCAGATATAACAACCACAGCAGATACGACTACTGCAGATACAACAACCACTGCAGATACAACTACTGTAGATACAACAACCACTGCAGATACGACTACTGCAGATACAACAACCACTGCAGATACAACTACTGAAGATACAACTTCTGCAGATACAACAACCACTGCAGATACGACTACTGTAGATGCAACAACCACTGTAGATACAACAACCACTGCAGACTCGACTACTGTAGATACAACAACCACTGCAGATACGACAACTGCAGATACAACAACCACTGCAGATAGGACTACTGCAGATACAACAACCACTGCAGATACGACTACTACAGATACAACAACCACTGCAGATACGACTACTGCAGATACAACAACCACTGCAGATACGACTACTGCAGATACAACAACCACAGCAGATACGACTACTGCAGATACAACAACCACTGCAGATACGACTACTGCAGATACAACAACCACTGCAGATACGACTACTACAGATACAACAACCACTGCAGATACGACTACTGCAGATACAACAACCACTGCAGATACGACTACTACAGATACAACAACCACTGCAGATACGACTACTGCAGATACAACAACCACTGCAGATACGACTACTGCAGATACAACAACCACAGTAGATACGACTACTGCAGATACAACAACCACTGCAGATACGACTACTGCAGATACAACAACCACTGCAGATACGACTACTGCAGATACAACAACCACTGCAGATACGACTACTGCAGATACAACAACCACTGCAGATACGACTACTGTAGATACAACAACCACTGCAGATACGACTACTGCAGATACAACAACCACTGCAGATACGACTACTACAGATACAACAACCACTGCAGATACGACTACTGCAGATACAACAACCACTACAGATACAACAACCACTGCAGATACGACTACTGGAGATACAACAACCACAGCAGATACGACTACTGCAGATATAACAACCACTGCAGATACGACTAATGCAGATACAACCACTGCAGGTACGACTACTGCCGATACAACAACCACTGCTGATACAACTACTGCAGATATAACAACCACAGCAGATACGACTACTGCAGATACAACAACCACTGCAGATACAACTACTGTAGATACAACAACCACTGCAGACACGACTACTGCAGATACAACAACAACTGCAGATACAACTACTGCAGAAACAACTTCTGCAGATACAACAACCACTGCAGATACGACTACTGTAGATGCAACAATCACTGTAGATACAACAACCACTGCAGACTCGACTACTGTAGATACAACAACCGCTGCAGATACGACTACTGCAGATACAACAACCACTACAGATACAACAACCACTGCAGATACAACTACTGCAGATACAACAACCACAGCAGGTATGACTACTGTAGATACAACAACCACTGCAGATACGACTACTGCAGATACAACCACTGCAGGTACGACTACTGCCGATACAACAACCACTGCTGATACGACTACTGCAGATATAACAACCACAGCAGATACGACTACTGCAGATACAACAACCACTGCAGATACAACTACTGTAGATACAACAACCACTGCAGATACGACTACTGCAGATACAACAACCACTGCAGATACAACTACTGCAGATACAACTTCTGCAGATACAACAACCACTGCAGATACGACTACTGTAGATGCAACAACCACTGGAGATACAACAACCACTGCAGACTCGACTACTGTAGATACAACAACCACTGCAGATACGACAACTGCAGATACAACAACCACTGCAGATACGACTACTGCAGATACAACAACCACTGCAGATACGACTACTGTAGATACAACAACCACTGCAGATACGACTACTGCAGATACAACAACCACTGCAGATACGACTACTGCAGATACAACAACCACAGCAGATACGACTACTGCAGATACAACAACCACTGCAGATACGACTACTGCAGATACAACAACCACTGCAGATACAACTACTGCAGATACAACAACCACTGCAGATACAACTACAACAGATACAACAACCACTGCATATACGACTACTGCAGATACAACAACCACTGTAGATACGACTACTGCAGATACAACAACCACTGCAGATACGACTACTGTAGATACAACAACCACAGCAGATACGACTACTGTAGATACAACAACCACTGCAGATACAACAACCACTGCAGATACGACTACTGCAGATACAACAACCACTGCAGATACGACTACTGCAGATACAACAACCACTGCAGATACGACTACTGCAGATACAACAACCACTGCAGATACGACTACTGCAGATACAACAACCACAGCAGATACGACTACTGCAGATACAACCACTGCAGATACAACAACCACTATAGATACTACTACTGCAGATACAACAACCACTGCAGATACAACTACTGCAGATACAACAACCACTGCAGATACGACTACTGCAGATACAACAACCACTGCAGATACGACTACTGCAGATACAACAACCACTGCAGATACGACTACTGTAGATACAACAACCACTGCAGATACGACTACTGTAGATACAACAACCACTGCAGATACGACTACTGTAGATACAACAACCACTGCAGATACGACTACTGCAGATACAACAACCACTGCAGATACGACTACTGCAGATACAACAACCACTGCAGATACGACTACTGTAGATACAACAACCACTGCAGATACGACTACTGCAGATACAACAACCACTGCAGATATGACTACTGTAGATACAACAACCATTGCAGATACGACTACTGCAGATACAACAACCACTGCAGATATGACTACTGTAGATACAACAACCATTGCAGATACGACTACTGCAGATACAACAACCACTACAGATACGACTACTGTAGATACAACCACCACTGCAGATACGACTACTGCAGATACAACAACCAATGCAGATACGACTACTGCAGATACAACAACCACTGCAGATATGACTACATTAGATACAACAACCACTGCAGATACGACTACTGCAGATACAACAACAACTGCAGATACAACAACCACTGCAGATACGACTACTGCAGATAGAACAACCACTGCAGATACGACTACTGCAGATACAACAACAACTGCAGATACAACAACCACTGCAGATTCAACTACTGCAGATACAACATCCACTGCAGATACGACTACTGCAGATACAACAACCACTGCAGATACGACTACTGTAGATACAACAACCACTGCAGTTACGACTACTGCAGATACAACAACCACTGCAGATACGACTACTGCAGATACAACAACCACTGCAGATACAACTACTGTAGATACAACAACCACTGCAGATACGACTACTGCAGATACAACAACCACTGCAGATACATCAACCACTACAGATACGACTACTGCAGATACAACAACCACGGCAGATACGACTACAATAGATACAACAACCACTGCAGATACAACTACTGCAGATACAACAACCACTGCAGATACAACAACCACTGTAGATACGACTACTGCAGATACAACAACCACTGCAGATACGACTAATGCAGATACAACATCCACTGCAGATACGACTACTGCAGATACGACTACTGCAGATACAACAACCACTGCAGATACGACTACTGTAGATACAACAACCACTGCAGATACGATTACTGCAGATACAACAACCACTGCAGATACAACTACTGCAGATACAACAACCACTGCAGATACGATTACTGCAGATACAACAACCACTGCAGATACAACTACTGCAGATATAACAACCACTGCAGATACGACTGCTGCATATACAACCACAGCAGATACGACTACTGTAGATACAATAACCACTGCATATACAACCACTGTAGATATTACAATGACTGCAGATACAACAACCACTGCAGATACGACTACTGTAGATACAACAACCACTGCAGATACAACAACCACTACAGATACGACTACTGCAGATACAACAACCACTGCAGATACGACTATTGTAGATACAACAACCACTGCAGATACGACTACTGCAGATACTACAACCATTGCAGATACAACTACTGCAGATACAACTACCACTGCAGATACGACTACTGTAGATACAACAACCACTGCAGATACGACTACTGCAGATACAACCACTGCAGATACGACTACTGCAGATACAACAACCACTGCAGATACGACTACTGTAGATACAACTACTGCAGATACAACAACCACTGCAGATACGACTACTGCAGATACAACAACCACAGCAGATACGACTACTGCAGATACAACCACTGCAGATACGACTACTGCAGATACAACAACCACTGCAGATACGACTACTGTAGATACAACCACTGCAGATACAACAACCACTGCATATACGACTACTGCAGATACAACAACCACAGCAGATACGACTACTGTAGATACAACAACCATTGCAGATACGACTACTGCAGATAAAACAACCACTGCAGATACGACTACTGCAGATACAACAACCACAGCAGATACGACTACTGCAGATACAACCACTGCAGATACGACTACTGCAGATACAACAACCACAGCAGATACGACTACTGTAGATACAACCACTGCAGATACAACAACCACTGCAGATACGACTACTGCAGATACAACAACCACAGCAGATACGACTACTGCAGATACAACAACCACTGCAGATACGACTACTGCAGATACAACAACCACTGCAGATACGACTACTGTAGATACAACAACCACTGCAGATACGACTACTGTAGATACAACAACCACTGCAGATACAACCACTGTAGATATTACAACGACTGCAGATTCAACAACCACAGCAGATACGACTACTGCAGATACAACAACCACAGCAGATACGACTACTGTAGATACAACAACCACTGCAGATACAACCACTGTAGATATTACAACGACTGCAGATACAACAACCACAGCAGATACGACTACTGTAGATACGACTACTGCAGATACAACAACGATTGCAGTTACAACAACTACAGATACAACGACTGCAGATACAACAACTGCAGATACAACCACTGCAGGTACAACTACTGTAGATACTACGACTGCAGATACAACCACTGAAGATACAACTACTGCAGATACAACAACGACTGCAGATACAACAACGACTCCTGATACAACAACTACGGCCATCACAACTACAACCATACCTACCACCACTATTGCCTTCAACGTAACTGCAAGGCTTCTAGAGCTCGCAACCATCGACCCTTCCCTGGGGGCTCTGAAAGCGGCCCTGGACGAGGCCAGCGACAGACTCGGCACCATCGACAGCACCGGCCGAAGGAGAGTTCGGAGGGCGGTCGCTGCCGAGTCAGCAACCAGTACAACCGATGCCACTACAACTGATGCCACTACAACCGATGCCACTACAGCTGATGCACCCACAATCGATGCCACTACAACTGATGCTACCACAACCGATGCCACTACAACCGATGCCACCACAACTGATGCCACTACAACCGATGCCACCACAACTGGTGCTACTACAACTGATGCCACTACAACCGATGCCACTACAACCTATGCCACTACAGCTGATGCCACTGCAACCGATGCCACCACAACTGATGCCACTACAACCGATGCCACCACAACTGGTCCCACCACAACTGATGCCACTACAACCGATGCCACCACAACCGATGCCACTACAACCGATGCTACCACAACTGATGCCAATACAACTGATGCCACTACAACCGATGCCACCACAACTGATGCCACTACAACTGATTCCACCACAACTGATGCCACTACAACCGATGCCACTACAACCGATGCCACCACAACCGATGCCACTACAACCGATGCCACCAGAATTGATGCCACTACAACTGATGCCATAACAACCGATGCCACCACAATCGATGCCACTACAACTAATGCCACTACAACCGATGCCACCACAACTGATGCAACTACAACTGATGCCACTACAACCGATGCAACCACAACTGATGCCACAACAACCGATGACACCACAACTGATCCCTCTACAACTGATGCCACTACAACCGATGCCACTACAACCGATGCCACCACAACCGATGTCACAACAACCGATGCCACATCAACCCATGCCACATCAGCCGATGTCACTACAACCAATGTCACCACAACCGATGCCACCACAACTGATGCCATTACAACGGATGCCACTACAACTGATGCCACTACAACCGATGACACCACAACCGATGCCACTACAACCGATACCACCACAACTGATGTCACTACAACCGATGACACCACAACCGATGCCACTACAACCGATACCACCACAACCGATGTCACTACAACCGATGCCACTCCAACTGATGCCACCACAACCGATGCCACTACAACCGATGCTACTACAACCGATGCCACCACAACTGATGTCACTACAACCGATGCCACCAAAACCGATGCCACCACAACTGATGTCACTACAACTGATTTCACTACAACTGATGTCACTACAACCGATGCCACTACAACCGATGCCACCACAACCGATGCCACCACAACTGATGTCACCACAACCGATCCCACCACAACCAATGCCACTACAACTGAAGTCACTACAACCTATGCCACTGCAACGGATGTCACCACAACTGATGCCACTATAACTGATGCCACCACAACTAGTGCCACTACAACTGATGCTACTAAAGCCGATGCCACTACAAATGATGCCACTACAACTGATGTCACTACAACCGATGCCACTACAACCGATGCCACTACAACCGATGCCACCACAACCGATGCCACTACAACGGATGTCACTACAACCAATGCCACTACAACGGATGTCACCACAACCGATGCCACTACAACCGACGCCACTACAACTAATGTCACCACAACTGATGTCACTACAACCGATGCCACTACAACCGATGCCACTGCAACTGATGCCACTACAACCGATGGCACCACAACCGATGACACTACAACCGATGCCACCACAACTGATGTCATTACAACCGATGCCGCCACAACCGATGTCACAACTGATGTCACTACAACTGATGTCACTACAACCGATGCCACCACAACCGATCGCACCACAACTGATGCCACTACAACGGATGTCACCACAACTGATGCCACTACAACCGATGCCACCACGACCGATGTCACCACAATTGATGTCACCACAACCGATCCCACCACAACTGATGCCACTACAACTGATGTCACTACACCCGATGCCACTACAACCGATGCCACCACGACCGATGTCACCAAAACTTATGTCACCACAACCGATCCCACCACAACTGATGCCACTACAACCGATGCCACTACAACTGATGCCACCACGACAGATGTCACCACAACTTATGTCACCACAACCGATCCCACCACAACCGATGCCACAACAACTGATGTCACTACAACCGATTCCACTACAACCGATGCCACCACAACGGATGTCACCACAACTGATGCCACTACAACCGATGCCACTACAACTGATGTCACTACTACTGATGCTACTACAACCGGTGCCACTACAACTGGTGCCACTACAACTGTTGCCACTACAACTGATGTCACTACAACCGATGTCACTACAACCGATGCCACCACAACCGATGCCACTACAACTAATGTCACTACAACCGATGCCACTACAACCGATGCCACCACAACCGATGCCACTACAACGTATGTCACTACAACCGATGCCACTACAACGGATGTCACCACAACCGACGCCACTACAACCAATGTCATCACAACCGATGACACTACAACCGATGCCACTACAACGGATGTCACCACAACCGATGCCACCACAACTGATGCCACTACAACTGATGTCACCACAACCGATGCCACTACAACCGATGCCACCACAACTGATGTCACTACAACTGATGTCACCACAACCGATGCCACTACAACCGATGCCACTACAACTGATGTCACTACAACCGATGCCACCACAACTGATGCCACTACAACGGATGTCACTACAACTGATGCCACTACAACCGATGCCACTACAACCGATGCCACAACTGATGCCACTACAACCGATGCCACTACAACTGATGCCACTACAACCGATGCCACCACAACTGATACCACTACAACCGATGCCACTACAACTGATGCCACTACAACCGATGCCACCACAACTGATGCCACTACAACCGATGCCACCACAACTGATGTCACTACAACTGATGTCACTACAACCGATACCACCACAACCGATGCCACTACAACTGATGCCACTACAACCGATGCAACTACAACTGATGTTACTACATCGGATGTCACTACAACCGATGCCACTACAACTGATGTCACCACAACCGATGCTACTACAACTGATGCCACTACAACTGATGCCTCTACAACTGATGTCACCACAACTGATGCCACTGCAACGGATGTCACCACAACTGATGCCATCACAACTGATGTCACTACAACTGATGTCACCACAACCGATGCCACTACAACCGATGCCACTACAACTGATGCCACTACAACTGATGTCACTACAACCGATGCCACCACAACTGATGCCACTACAACCGATGCCACCACAACTTATGTCACTACAATTGATACCACTACAACCGATGTCACTACAACCGATGCCACTACAACAGATGCCACTACAACCGATGCCACTACAACCGATGCCACTACAACCGATGCCACTACAACCGATGCCACTATAACTGATGCAACCACAACTGATGCCAGTACAACTGATGCCACTACAACCGTTGCCACTACAACTGATGCCACTACAACCGATGCCACCACAACTGATGCCACTACAACCGATGCCA
>NC_091578.1:6640342-6647141 GCF_042767895.1 Penaeus vannamei
GTATCCGCCATAGGCTGGTGTCAATCATCTCTTTAAGGAGCTTTTGTGTGTGGGTGTGAGTGCCCACATGTATGGCTGGTGTGCTGGAGATCGCCGGGGGGAGCCGGGGCGGCTCACCCGTCGGCTAAGGCCTGGGTAGGCCTATTTGCTGCTTGCTGTGTCTTGCTCGGCTGGAGGATCATGAGTGCTGAACTCGGTTCAGTTCAGTTCAGTTCAGTTAGATTTGCGAAGTCATGCTTCGCCCGGGCCTTTTCTCTGGAGTGGCCCGGCCTGTGTTAACTATTTCTAGTTAACTCAGATGTTTTCTTTGAACTGCATGTTTACCGCGGTGGCTGGATTGCAAGCAAACGATCCAGCTGCCACGGAGAAAGCATGTTGCACACCCTTTTTACCAGCCCGGCGGCTGTGGTGGGTGGTCCCTGCCTCAGAAATTGTGTGTGTACACAATTCTGCAAGTAATGTAACAGGGTGGCGTTAGGCTCGCCGCAGTGTTTACATAACCTCCCAGTCTCACTGTCAATAATTTGCCAAGCGCATTGGTAACCTAGTCTTAGTCTGAATAGTATCACTTCGGTACCTCTTGTATTTGGAGGAAGGGCCAGTGGCTCATAGCCTGAAGCATCTAAGTACCACTTGGCAGCGAGCGATTTTGTGATGTTTTCTCTATGTGCTCCCTGGAGGACCGCACACGCTGCAGCTTTGGTACCTTAGCTCAGTCCCTTCGGCTGGGTTTAACGATCATGGAGGATGGGGGCATACCCCTGCCCTTTTCGGCTAGTTTATTAGCAAGCTCGTTCCCTTGTATGCCTATGTGGCTTGGGACCCAGTTTATGATGATTCTTCTACCTTGACTAAGGATTCTTTGGGCTATGTATAGTACTGTTGTCAAGAGGTAGATGTTATCTAGGGGCATGCTATGCTGTAAGCTGTCAATAGTTGCTCTTGAATCTGTATGAATGACAACGTGCCCTCCCCTCAGGGACGCGTGTGTCAATGCTTCCATGATCGCAACCGTTTCAGCCTGAAACGTTGAGGCATTGTCAGTGACCCTAATGGATGCTGTGGTATCCTTTGTTGCAAAGCCGGCGCCTGCAGTATGGTTTATTGGATCCACGGATCCGTCCGTGTAGTAAGATATACTACCCGGCGGAGTTATTTGTTCAATGGCCCTTTGTGCTTGTGCCTTTAGGCTAGGCATGGAATATTGATCTTTTCTCATTGTGAGATTTAGAATTGAGAATTCGATCATTTCGTTTGCCCACGGCGGGGGTTCTTTGTAATCAGGGTGAGGGGAGTCCATACCCTTGGCAAGCAATGAATCTTTTAGTTGAAAGCGTATCAAAACTCTGGCTGTATGTGTGAGCCAGGAATTGTCCGCAAACAACTGGTAATCTTGTAGGCGTCAGAGAACTCTTTGTCTTAGGAGTTTGTGGGTGCCTGCAGCACCTTGGAAAGGAACTGTGCTGCCATTAGATCTATCCTAGTGTCCATGGACGGTAAATCAGCTTCCATGAGGAGGTTGATGACCTTTGTCCACTTAGGTGCACCTAGAATTATCCTGGCTGCTTCGTTTTGTATTGTTTCCAGTTTTCATTATTGTTATTGGGTTCATTGTCTTTCAGACATCGAGCCAAGCCTTCCTGGAAGGCAAACCAGTTGGCCTTGTCAGTTTTCCATTTAGGAATGTGATGTGGTCTTTGGGCTGGACCTGCATCCATGAGTGTGGTGACTATGCCGTAGTGATCACTAGTAACCGTATCATCGACACACCACCGAATTCTCTCCACCATTGTTGCAGTGGCAAAGGTGAGGTCTAGGACCCCTCCCTTCACATGCGTTGGTTCTTTGGTGTTGAGGGAATGTCTCAAGCACTTCTGCTATGTGAATGCCTGCCGCGTTCGGCCTTTTGCGGGGATTCAGCATGGCCATGTGTGCATTGAAGTCTCCCTCTATGATCACTCGGTCTTGTGCTGCAGTAGCACAGACCTGGTTTAGATCTAAGCTCTCACACAGTGGTTTGCTATAAATATTGTATATTTTTATAGAGCCCCCAGGTAGCTGAATCTCAACAGCAAGAGATTCAACACCATCTCCACAGTGCGGCGGGTTGGCTATTAGGGAGCAAGGGATAGCTTCTTTTACCAGGGTCATCAGGCCTCTAGCACCATCCAGGTTTGGAGTGGTGAAGGCGTGATATCCTGAGAGGCACACGGATCCCATTGTTAGTGTCTCCTGGAGCATGACGTCAATGCTCCTTGCTCGCACAACTGACTGGAGAAAGGAGTTCTTGCTATTATAGCTACAGATATTCCACTGCAGTATGCTTAGATTGTGTGCCATGATGGTTACTCAGTGTCACTTGCTTCAGCTTCAGATGCCCCAGTGCTGGTGGCATCAGATAAATACAGATCCTCGTTGATTGAGGATTGTACAACTTCCTCTAAGTCAGACACTCCGGTTAAGGCTCTACCGAGGGGTGTAGGGCCTAGGTTGGAAGTGCCACCTCGGGTCAGAGGACGAGACTTTGGCTGTACAGACTCGGCCTGCTGCACAGTTTCAGCCTGTCCTGACAGACTAGCTGGGGTTTCATGTAATGTTTCTCTTGAAGCTAGCCTGCCATCCGAGGATTTCGGGAGGGGAGCGCTGCTCGTTATCGGTTTGGAGGCTTCTAGCTTCCTTCCCTTCAGAGCTGCCACAGTTTGGGCCATAGCCGTCATGGCGACCTGCACTGCTTTCTCCGCCTCCTCACTGGTCCTCCCCAAGGCTGTTGCTACTGCAGAAACTACAGCACTCAACAGGAGAGTCATATCTTTCTCGTCAAAGAAAAGATTATCATCTACTCTCTGTTAGAGGTATCCAATTTTCTCTGTGGGGGCGGCTCCTTCCTCTTAGGAGATCGGGGAGTCTTTTCTTTTTTATTTTGTTTTTTGTTTTGGCCCCAGACATAGGTGCCTGGGGGCGCAGGGACAAAGTCAGGACGCTTTTTGGCTAGCTCCTGCTTTTTAATCACTGCCTGTTTCCTGACAGAGCAAGCTAAGCTCCAGGCATGATGTTTTTTGGCACAGTTTGGACACTTGGCTGTTGTGTCCTTCTGGCCATCTTTGTGTGCCTTTATACACACTTCGGTTTCGTGTGCCTCGCTGCATACACCACATTTGGCTTTGGCCTTGCAGTTGGCCTGGTGATGCCCAAATTTCTGGCACGTGAAACACCTCAAGGGCTCTGGAACATATGTCCTGAGCTTGTATGAGTCCCAGTTACCCAGATCAAGGGTGGTGATTGGGGCTCCCTTGAGGATAACCAGGACTTGCCTGGTTGGAGACTTCCCTTTGGTCATGAGGGAAGCCTCCACCACTTGTGGGAGAGACGTGATCACCTCCACGTCGAACCCTAGTTGAAAGCCAAGTAACACCATCTTGGACTTTTTCTCTTGGGACGTCAGTGGTGAGATACACACCTTTCTCCCATCTTTTAGCACCTTGATTTCCTGCAGGAAATTCATGGTGGCTTTGTCTTTGGGGGCAATGATCATGCCCTCATCTCTGGAGATTCGGATTGATAATCTTACATTTCTTTCCTTCTCCAATGCCCTTACCAGCTGGTATGCATTGTCGAAGTCTTCAGGTTTTTTGGTACCTTAAACCGCGTTAGTCGACTTGGGGTGTGTTCTGCCTCTTCTTCAGAGTCAGTTTCCACCCTTCGTCGCTTCCCGCCTCCCCTTTGCAGGGGTTTAAGGCCTTTGGAAGTGGGGGCAGCTGTTTTGGCTGGTACAGCTGGAGCCCCTTCTTGACTGAGGGAGTTCTGAGGAGAGTTCAGGTTTCCCTCAGTCTGGTGTGCATGGACAGACTTTGTGGTTGGTGTTTCTGTCTTGTCCTTGCTCAGTTCAGCAGGCCGGACACGTTCGGCCTGCTTTTGGGTTTTCTTTCGCCCCCCTGCAGCCTGATTCATATTGTGGTCTTTTAGAGAGTTGGAAACAGATCGTTCCCCTTTCGGGGATTATCTTTATACCTCCTCTCTGGGTGAGGTCTTAAGAAGGGCCTCACAAAAAGCTCTGATCCCTACACTCGACCCTTCAGTACCACAGGACAGGAGATCCCCCTGGGTGGGCTGAACTCGGAGTTTTGGTGTGGTAAACGCTCTGCACCCCAATCCTGCTACAAGGGGTGTGTGATCACGTCACCGCAGCCCAGGCGAATGTTGGAAATCAACGTTTCCCACAGGCCCAGGCTGCACCAGGAAGTCAGAAAGAGAGGGCAAGAGTTAGACACCGAAAAGTCGCCCTTGGTGCGTGGCCACAAACTATGTCCAGGACCAGAGGGTCCAGACCTGGTTTGTAACCTCGCTCTCCAAGGGAGCGGTAGTGGGGCACTTACTACAAGAGAAGGCCTGGCCAATTGTCGCGGAGAACCACGATAAATTGGCGGAGCTCTCTGTATAGTTTGTTGTCAAAGAGTATCAAAATCAAGCTCAAGTCTGGTGGCTTTTGCTCTGAAGGATCACGCCAAGTGGGTGACAATAATGCCTCGCCAATTGGGTGATCTCTCTGCACACCACAGGGGAGAGGACTTGTGAAGTGTATACACCACAGGGGAGAGGACCTGTGTGTGCTGAACTCGGCCCGGGTGCGGGAGCTTAAGTGGGTCTGAGCTGTGCCAGCCACCCGGGAACGAGGGGAGCCTGCGGTCCAATGGGCGAGCCGTGAGGTGTCCGTGGTCAACCAATCAGGTCTCGGTATGCGTCGTCGAGAAGCTGCTGATGGTGAGGGCGAGAGGACAGGCTGTGGACCTGGACCCAACCTGGGGGAAGTATTCTGCGCTGCAGGTTACAGGGGTCGGCTACAGAAATAACAAAGCAATAATAATTACAATAAAAATAATTGAAATTATGATAATAACAAAGATAATAAATATGATAGTGATATCAATACTAATGAAAGCAACGGTTTTCCCCTATCCTGTCTTGGTGCCTTCTCTCCTCTGCCGTCGTCCTTCCTTATTTTTTTATTTATTCATTTATTTTTTATTCATTTACCTTCTTTTTTTAAGGTCGACTACCGCGACATCTAGGCTGCGTCTAGAAACATTTGCCAGGCTGTAGGTGTAGTTGGATTTTAGCTCCTGATTGTATTTATAGTTGTATATAAAAACTCTAATTGCATTCTAGGATTATTTTACTCTTTAAGTAGCACATGCAAAAATCAATTAAGATTCCCAACACCGCCGTAAGTAATCAACAACTCAGGTTTCCAACATACGGCCGTATCCATATTTCTAGGAATACGTCATAGCCCTCGTATCGATAATGGCAAAGGGAATGCTGTATCCTTAGACACGTTTCCAACACGACCGCAATTGTTCAGGATGAGAACTGTCAACTTGGCTTGTGAGTTGTTAGTACGCAATTATGAGACTTACAAGCAGGTTTACACACAATATAACTGGTACATATCTTTGGAAATTAGCATTGTTAATTTCGAATATATCCCATCCACTTTGGTGATGATATAAAATCAATTTCAGATGATCGGAACTTGCCTATATTCATCATTACGGCAGATTATGATATGCACTTTTACGATTTTCTCTCTGTAACCACAAGCGAAGACACGAACGTTATATTAGTGAACAATGAGCCTCCATTCCTACAGAATATGACAAATAACCGTAGACCGATAAGGTAACTGCAGGGGATAGGCGATGTTTGTGTTGAAGTGTATTGAATTATCTTTTAAAGGATTTCAGCCATTTAGTCGGACATCGAATCTCTTTTTGATAGACAACTTTGTTAAAAATTAGATAAAAAATAAGACCTTGCACAAAAGAAAACAAGAAAATATAGGACCAGATAAGCTTATGACTAGAATATCCTTTACAATGATGCCAAAATAAGTAAAAAAATGTATATATTAATACCGAATCAAACAGATGATGTTATCATACATTTATGAGTATTTTTTTAATGACTCCTTTAACTAAAAAAAATCTAATGGACAAAAATACGTTGGTTGATATGAAAAACACTAAACAAAGAAATACATCTCAGGAACTGGAACGCCCACTTGTAATTTTCATAATACTGAAGAAAAAGAAAAACTAATAGTATACTGTCTGTCTGAGAAAGAATTACACCAATGGGCATTTGATATCTATACATTAAGGGCATGTAATGAATTTGGCTATCAATATGCGCAATTGTAATGTAACAACACACAAAATAGAAAATAAACATTTATAATATAATTAAGGGAAGAACAAAGTACAAGAACGACATTTGACGCATCTGAACACATCGGTACTTGTAGTATGTCAGTGCTTGCACAATTACCCGACTGCTAGCAACATTCTCTCTCTCTCTCTCTCTCTCTCTCTCTCTCTCTCTCTCTCTCTCTCTCTCTCTATATATATATATATATATATATATATATATATATATATATATAAATCTTATATTACTACAGGCATGTAAATGTTACCTTAATAATCAAATTCCATTCTGACGTGTTATCATAATTTTCTCTTAATGAGTAAACTGGCCTTCGACGAGCCATTCCGTGGGCGAAAATGCACATCGTCCGAGCGAAACCAAGTGACGAGGGATAGGCGACACGAAGGCGACGGCAGCGCAGCCATTCCGACAGGTATGTGGCCGATAGACTTTCAGTTCAAAAAGTATACAGAAATACGATTGTAAAAAGGAACAAGACTCTGCCATTCCAATATTACTTAGGGATCTAAAAGGCAGGTGATAATCTTTGATCAACAACCCGAAATGATATATAACATATATAAAAGTTCTTGCC
>NC_091578.1:6652641-6666589 GCF_042767895.1 Penaeus vannamei
TAAAATGGTCAGCTATCCAGGCCAAGAGTCTGCCTTTGACTCCTTTGTGGATTAGGGTTTCTTGAATGGCAAGCGGACTTGCCAACTCAAAAGCCTTCTCCAGGTCAAGGAAGACAACCACGGCGGGCGAGGTGCAGATTGTGCTTAAGAGTGTGGAAATGCTATGAGCAGTGCTCTTACCCCTTGTGAACCCGTGCAGGTGTTCATGGGGGGGAGGGGGGGCGTTTTCCATCGGAGCCTGTTGAGTACCATCTTTTCAGCTGTTTTACCCAGGCAGCTGAGAAGAGAGATGGGACGGTACTTGCCAGGCTCCTTTGGTTTTGGGATAGGAACTATTGTGGCTTGTTTCCAGCTCTGGGGCACTGTGGCTGTTTGCCAGGATTTGTTGATAACCTGCAAGAGTGCAAGTTCTGCAAGGCCTAGATGCGAAATGATGGGGTTAGAGATCCCATCAGATCCCGGTGCTGACCCAGAACTGGATTTGTATGATTTTCTTAGTTCCCCAAGAGAGAACAAGGCATCCATTTCATCAGCTTCGAGTGCCTTGTCTCTTATGAGAGCAAGTCTTTCTGGATTTAAGTTTTGTTGTTTTTCTCTCATCATTGAAGGCAGATTGTTGGTGCTGGTTCTGGCAGAGAACTCAAGCACCAATCTGTTAGCCTCTGATTGTGGGTCATGATGAGTGCATTCCGGGGCTTGGCGGCTTGTCGCTTGCCACAACTCTGTAAGGCTGGTCTGGTGCCCAAAAGATTGGCACCATTCCAGCCATTTTTCCTGCCTTACTCTGTTGGCAGTTTCCTTGGCATCCACGACAGCTTCCCTCAACAGGGCCAGATTGTCGGGAGATCTTTGCCGTCGGAAGTTTTTTCTACACATATTAACCCTGTGGTTGACCTCTTTGATCTCGTCATTATAGTACCAGGCATCTTTGTGAGTTCTGGACCATGGGCGAGTTTTGGGAATGGTTTGTGAGGCTGCCTGGTTTATGGCCTGGATTAGCCTTGCCTCTAGCACATCCACGTTTTCATTATTGTTATTGGGTTCATTGTCTTTCAGACATCGAGCCAAGCCTTCCTGGAAGGCAAACCAGTTGGCCTTGTCAGTTTTCCATTTAGGAATGTGATGTGGTCTTTGGGCTGGACCTGCATCCATGAGTGTGGTGACTATGCCGTAGTGATCACTAGTAACCGTATCATCGACACACCACCGAATTCTCTCCACCATTGTTGCAGTGGCAAAGGTGAGGTCTAGGACCCCTCCCTTCACATGCGTTGGTTCTTTGGTGTTGAGGGAATGTCTCAAGCACTTCTGCTATGTGAATGCCTGCCGCGTTCGGCCTTTTGCGGGGATTCAGCATGGCCATGTGTGCATTGAAGTCTCCCTCTATGATCACTCGGTCTTGTGCTGCAGTAGCACAGACCTGGTTTAGATCTAAGCTCTCACACAGTGGTTTGCTATAAATATTGTATATTTTTATAGAGCCCCCAGGTAGCTGAATCTCAACAGCAAGAGATTCAACACCATCTCCACAGTGCGGCGGGTTGGCTATTAGGGAGCAAGGGATAGCTTCTTTTACCAGGGTCATCAGGCCTCTAGCACCATCCAGGTTTGGAGTGGTGAAGGCATGATATCCTGAGAGGCACACGGATCCCATTGTTAGTGTCTCCTGGAGCATGACGTCAATGCTCCTTGCTCGCACAACTGACTGGAGAAAGGAGTTCTTGCTATTATAGCTACAGATATTCCACTGCAGTATGCTTAGATTGTGTGCCATGATGGTTACTCAGTGTCACTTGCTTCAGCTTCAGATGCCCCAGTGCTGGTGGCATCAGATAAATACAGATCCTCGTTGATTGAGGATTGTACAACTTCCTCTAAGTCAGACACTCCGGTTAAGGCTCTACCGAGGGGTGTAGGGCCTAGGTTGGAAGTGCCACCTCGGGTCAGAGGACGAGACTTTGGCTGTACAGACTCGGCCTGCTGCACAGTTTCAGCCTGTCCTGACAGACTAGCTGGGGTTTCATGTAATGTTTCTCTTGAAGCTAGCCTGCCATCCGAGGATTTCGGGAGGGGAGCGCTGCTCGTTATCGGTTTGGAGGCTTCTAGCTTCCTTCCCTTCAGAGCTGCCACAGTTTGGGCCATAGCCGTCATGGCGACCTGCACTGCTTTCTCCGCTTCCTCACTGGTCCTCCCCAAGGCTGTTGCTACTGCAGAAACTACAGCACTCAACAGGAGTCATATCTTTCTCGTCAAAGAAAAGATTATCATCTACTCTCTGTTAGAGGTATCCAATTTTCTCTGTGGGGGCGACTCCTTCCTCTTAGGAGGTCGGGGAGTCTTTTCTTTTTGATTTTGTTTTTTGTTTTGGCCCCAGACATAGGTGCCTGGGGGCGCAGGGACAAAGTCAGGACGCTTTTTGGCTAGCTCCTGCTTTTTAATCACTGCCTGTTTCCTGACAGAGCAAGCTAAGCTCCAGGCATGATGTTTTTTGGCACAGTTTGGACACTTGGCTGTTGTGTCCTTCTGGCCATCTTTGTGTGCCTTTATACACACTTCGGTTTCGTGTGCCTCGCTGCATACACCACATTTGGCTTTGGCCTTGCAGTTGGCCTGGTGATGCCCAAATTTCTGGCACGTGAAACACCTCAAGGGCTCTGGAACATATGTCCTGAGCTTGTATGAGCCCCAGTTACCCAGATCAAGGGTGGTGATTGGGGCTCCCTTGAGGATAACCAGGACTTGCCTGGTTGGAGACTTCCCTTTGGTCATAAGGGAAGCCTCCACCACTTGTGGGAGAGACGTGATCACCTCCACGTCGAACCCTAGTTGAAAGCCAAGTAGCACCATCTTGGACTTTTTCTCTTGGGACGTCAGTGGTGAGATACACACTTTTCTCCCATCTTTTAGCACCTTGATTTCCTGCAGGAAATTCATGGTGGCTTTGTCTTTGGGGGCAATGATCATGCCCTCATCTCTGGAGATTCGGATTGATAATCTTACATTTCTTTCCTTCTCCAATGCCCTTACCAGCTGGTATGCATTGTCGAAGTCTTCAGGTTTTTTGGTACCTTAAACCGCGTTAGTCGACTTGGGGTGTGTTCTGCCTCTTCTTCAGAGTCAGTTTCCACCCTTCGTCGCTTCCCGCCTCCGCTTTGCAGGGGTTTAAGGCCTTTGGAAGTGGGGGCAGCTGTTTTGGCTGGTACAGCTGGAGCCCCTTCTTGACTGAGGGAGTTCTGAGGAGAGTTCAGGTTTCCCTCAGTCTGGTGTGCATGGACAGACTTTGTGGTTGGTGTTTCTGTCTTGTCCTTGCTCAGTTCAGGAGGCCGGACACGTTCGGCCTGCTTTTGGGTTTTCTTTCGCCCCCCTGCAGCCTGATTCATATTGTGGTCATTTAGAGAGTTGGAAACAGATTGTTCCCCTTTCGGGGATTATCTTTATACCTCCTCTCTGGGTGAGGTCTTAAGAAGGGCCTCACAAAAAGCTCTGATCCCTACACTCGACCCTTCAGTACCACAGGACAGGAGATCCCCCTGGGTGGGCTGAACTCGGAGTTTTGGTGTGGTAAACGCTCTGCACCCCAATCCTGCTACAAGGGGTGTGTGATCACGTCACCGCAGCCCAGGCGAATGTTGGAAATCAACGTTTCCCACAGGCCCAGGCTGCACCAGGAAGTCAGAAAGAGAGGGCAAGAGTTAGACACCGAAAAGTCGCCCTTGGTGCGTGGCCACAAACTATGTCCAGGACCAGAGGGTCCAGACCTGGTTTGTAACCTCGCTCTCCAAGGGAGCGGTAGTGGGGCACTTACTACAAGAGAAGGCCTGGCCAATTGTCGCGGCGAACCACGATAAATTGGCGGAGCTCTCTGTGTAGTTTGTTGTCAAAGAGTATCAAAATCAAGCTCAAGTCTGGTGGCTTTTGCTCTGAAGGATCACGCCAAGTGGGTGACAATAATGCCTCGCCAATTGGGTGATCTCTCTCTGCACACCACAGGGGAGAGGGCTTGTGAAGTGTGTACACCACAGGGGAGAGGACCTGTGTGTGCTGAACTCGGCCCGGGTGCGGGAGCTTAAGTGGGTCTGAGCTGTGCCAGCCACCCGGGAACGAGGGGAGCCTGCAGTCCAATGGGCGAGCCGTGAGGTGTCCGTGGTCAACCAATCAGGTCTCGGTATGCGTCGTCGAGAAGCTGCTGATGGTGAGGGCGAGAGGACAGGCTGTGGACCTGGACCCAACCTGGGGGAAGTATTCTGCGCTGCAGGTTGCAGGGGTCGGCTACAGAAATAACAAAGCAATAATAATTACAATAAAAATAATTGCAATTATGATAATAACAAAGATAATAAATATGATAGTGATATCAATACTAATGAAAGCAACGGTATTCCCCTATCCTGTCTTGGTGCCTTCTCTCCTCTGCCGTCGTCCTTCCTTATTTTTTATTTATTCATTTATTTTTTATTCATTTACCTTTTTTTTTTTTTAAGGTCGACTACCGCGACATCTAGGCTGTGTCTAGAAACATTTGCCAGGCTGTAGGTGTAGTTGGATTTTAGCTCCTGATTGTATTTATAGTTGTATATAAAAACTCTAATTGCATTCTAGGATTATTTTACTCTTTAAGTAGCACATGCAAAAATCAATTAAGATTCCCAACACCGCCGTAAGTAATCAACAACTCAGGTTTCCAACATACGGCCGTATCCATATTTCTAGGAATACGTCATAGCCCTCGTATCGATAATGGCAAAGGGAATGCTGTATCCTTAGACACGTTTCCAACACGACCGCAATTGTTCAGGATGAGAACTGTCAACTTGGCTTGTGAGTTGTTAGTACGCAATTATGAGACTTACAAGCAGGTTTACACACAATATAACTGGTACATATCTTTGGAAATTAGCATTGTTAATTTCGAATATATCCCATCCACTTTGGTGATGATATAAAATCAATTTCAGATGATCGGAACTTGCCTATATTCATCATTACGGCAGATTATGATATGCACTTTTACGATTTTCTCTCTGTAACCACAAGCGAAGACACGAACGTTATATTAGTGAACAATGAGCCTCCATTCCTACAGAATATGACAAATAACCGTAGACCGATAAGGTAACTGCAGGGGATAGGCGATGTTTGTGTTGAAGTGTATTGAATTATCTTTTAAAGGATTTCAGCCATTTAGTCGGACATCGAATCTCTTTTTGATAGACAACTTTGTTAAAAATTAGATAAAAAATAAGACCTTGCACAAAAGAAAACAAGAAAATATAGGACCAGATAAGCTTATGACTAGAATATCCTTTACAATGATGCCAAAATAAGTAAAAAAATGTATATATTAATACCGAATCAAACAGATGATGTTATCATACATTTATGAGTATTTTTTTAATGACTCCTTTAACTAAAAAAAATCTAATGGACAAAAATACGTTGGTTGATATGAAAAACACTAAACAAAGAAATACATCTCAGGAACTGGAACGCCTACTTGTAATTTTCATAATACTGAAGAAAAAGAAAAACTAATAGTATACTGTCTGTCTGAGAAAGAATTACACCAATGGGCATTTGATATCTATACATTAAGGGCATGTAATGAATTTGGCTATCAATATGCGCTATTGTAATGTAACAACACACAAAATAGAAAATAAACATTTATAATATAATTAAGGGAAGAACAAAGTACAAGAACGACATTTGACGCATCTGAACACATCGGTACTTGTAGTATGTCAGTGCTTGCACAATTACCCGACTGCTAGCAACATTCTCTCTCTCTCTCTCTCTCTCTCTCTCTCTCTCTCTCTCTCTCTCTCTCTCTCTCTCTCTCTCTCTCTCTCTCTCTCTCTCTCTCTCTCTCTCTCTCTCTCTCTCTCTCTCTCTAAAAAAAAAAAAAAATAAAAAGTTTCTACACACGGAGGAACAGACACTTTAACTCAAAATTTAACAAAATGAAGTGCGTCCTAAATGTTAAATACTATGATAACACTGAATGCAAATTTGAATAGTATTTTCATATATAATACATGTTAAAACAAAAGTTATTATACGACACTAAAAGCTTTGGTTATTAATGAACAATGAAGTCATATATCTAACTGAGGACCAATACTGGCCCGCAGTTAGATATATGACCTTCGTTGATTGATGATCCGTAAGTGGAAATAGTTCAGTTGACTTTGAAATCAGCGCCATTACTCATCATTGTGCTCTCTATCTACTCCTTTTTAACATATAACGGAGGATATGCTAATAGAAGTCGATTACACAATCAGAATACCTCAAAAATGGAAATACTTCACATAACCCCGAAATACCCTCCCTTGATGAAAGTGAGGTTGATACAAAGTTGTTGTGTAATTTCTTTCAAGATTTCTTGAAAACTCTAGAAACTTCTTGCTCATAATTGTCTCTTGACGGAACTCCTTGGCCAGATATACTGGTCTGTTTTCGTAACCAAACCTAGAATTTCAGACTAGCTCCAGAGGAAGTTTGCCACAGTTTCATGACGTCTCTATAGTAAACAAACTGCCAACGATAAAATTCATTTGATTTTGTAGCCGCTTATAGATTATGTTATAAACTAGTAAGTTGTCACCATATGTGTGTCGACCAGAAGTATTAACTGGAGTATAATGACAGCTTTATTATGCTCAAGATAAATACTAGCCATTTATTATGGCATCCGTGGATGTTCAAAGTGCGTTTTTTATTTCTATTTGTTATTTCCACTCTAAACCCATATTTTGAAACCTATCTTTACTACGAGCAGTAGATATTATCCTTACAGATTGCTGCTCTAAAGTGTGTAGACTTCTTTCGCTTTTTTTAGTTAATCTTAAAGTTTGTGCTACATATGTAGATGATTTTTATTTGATTTTATTTTTTTATTATTATTATTATTTCGTCTATCTCCTTTGGCTAATGTAAAAGGAATGTAAGATTTCTTCGTCGGCAATTTCCCTATGGTTGCTAACAGCGCCGTCTCTTTTCTTCCGCGAATGATTCGGTCCCCCGCGATACAGGGGAATGAGTCGTCTCACATTACGGTAGTTTGTTTACATTGACAGCAAGATGGATGTCTGGACTGTTTTAACGAATTCGACAAGGCGAAGCAAACCAAACCAAACTATATTTTGCTCGCGTTTTTCGTCAAGAATGCGCCTATAGGGAGTTGTGATTCCTTTAGATAAAAATGTGTTGATAGAATAGACCGTAATCAACTTCTTATGTGTATTTTTTATTTCTTTATCGTACTATTATTATCATCCCTGTCATATTGTTTCACGTCTAACAAGCCCGGTGTGATCTCTGGGATGTTAGTACTCTACACTTCTTTTTCCTCTCATGCAGGAATGGTCTGTGTTTTACATGCGTTGACCACATGTGAAATAGTGACGCATTCCTTCACCTTTTCTGATATGTTTACCTGAAAAATTGAGGTAATGCTTACCACGTGTTAGATGAAATGTGGGGTGCAAGAGCACTTTCGGGAAAAGTTTATATTGATAAAATTCTGACGGACAAGTACATACAGCCAACGAACAATATTTATGTTTAAAAATTTGACGCTGTGCACCTGCGGTTTTTGTATCGACATTCTCTCTCTCTCACACACTCTATCGAAACTACACCTTTCATCACGAGTAACAGTTGTCGGCAAGTCCTCGCTCCGGACAGAAGTACAGAGCGCCATGGATCCGAGGGGCGCCTTCCTGTTCCTGGCGGTGTCGGCGATTTGGCTGAGTGGGTCCGTTCGCCCAGCGGCTTTGGTAGGAGTCCTATTCTTCTCGTTCTTGGCGGCCGATCTCTTTTGCTTGCGGTTTTAAGTCATTATTTACTGTAATCGCTTTGAGGCTTCTGTCTCATCGCTTTGGCTTAAGCCGATCTCCGTTCATATCCTGCAGAAGCAGAAAGATTGTTTTCTTTCACTCACTTTTCATACAGAAACGCATGCACGCAAACACAAGTATTACAGTATTATATATATATTTTATGTATATACATATACATATGTGTATATAAATATGTATACACATACATATATACAAGCATGTATGCTGTATGTTTATTTATATATATATGTATGTATGCATATGTATATATGTATGTATATATATTATATATATACATACATGCTTATATGTATATATATATATATATATATATATATATATATATATATATATATATATATATGTATATATATATATGTATGTATGTATATGTATAGATATTTATGTGTATGTATATGTATATATATATATATATGCACACACACACACACACACACGCATAAATATGTATGCGTGCGTGTGTGTGTGTGTGCCTGTGGAATACTGCCATAATGAAAATGAAATTAAAGCAAGACGTTTCGGAATACACACACGATTGGCAATATACAGTAGAGGAAAACCCCAGACAAACACTCGGGAGGAGGCGAGGTGAAACACTCCAAGAGATCCTTCAAGTATGGACGATGTAAGGGCTTCAGGCAGTTTTTTTCCCTTACGAATTTAAAGATTTATAAACTAATCTAGCGGCCTTCCATCATGTCAGTGGATACAGCAAGGATCAGATTCTTTATTGTAACGTCCTTTGTGTGATCAGCTGCCATTTCGTCAGGAGCCAGTTTCGCCTGTGTAATATTTAGCACATCCTTTATGTAAGTAAATACGTAATCACTAGTAAATCTAGTCGAGTTCCTGGTTGATAACTTCGCATTCACTTCTGATTTCTTTATTTCCAAGCAGCGATTAGAGAGACAAAAAAAGATGGATGGATCTGCATAGTAGCTGCCTAAAATGTAATTTGATGATGTAAGATGCCTAGGTCTACCGCAGATGTAGGTATTAAGATTCAGTATTTATTTATTTCCCCTACCTCATCCCACTAGATAAACCCCGAGGAATTTTGGTTAGATACTGTTCATGTCGGCATGAATTTTAAAAGGATTGTGTTGAACTTTGAGCAGTACTTATCAGCCTATTTGTTATGACTTACATTTCGTTCCCCTGAATCGGAGGTTTTTGCTTAGTTACTGACTGTCATTCTCAATCTCCAGCACGATAAAAAAAAAAAAAAATAAAAAAAAGCAGGATGAATCCTTTATGAAAAAATGGAAAAAATGCCTTTAAAATCTGCTTAGATCACACGACTGAACTGAAGGTTGTTGGAAATTCTTTCTTTTAAGCGGTTCCTAAAACCACTACCATTGCTTCTTGTATCTATGAAATTCCCCAAAGATCATGCACCCTGTCTTTATCCCTCTGCTAATGGCAATATTTGTAAATATTCTATTATGACAAAGAGCAATGTTTCCCTCCTTACGTTAGTTTCATTTTTTGTGGATTTGAAACACTGAAACACGTTCAGCTCATGAATATCTTTCCCTGACCTCGATTTCCTTCGCTTCTTCTTTTTTTTAGATTGGTATTCCTACCCGACTTCTCAATTCTATATCTGACTTAGATTATAGTTTATTCTACTTCCGCGCTTCCTCTTATCTTATCTCTTATCTTAAACGTACCTCCTCGGTGAAATACAGAATCCCGAGCACATACAAACATTTACATTTGGAGGAAACAAAGTCTATCCGAAGATGCTTGTCATCCTTTCCTTCTTATCCTTGCAGGGAAGAGTTGAATAAATTTTTGTTTTTTAAAGATCGTGTCTCGCTCGACTGACGGCAGACTGAGTCACCGAAAGTCGAAATGAATAAATAAATAAAGTCAACTTCAGCTGTTCGTGATAAACAAAAAGCGTGTAAACAATCCTAGACACGTGAAAAGCCCGAAAAACTCATCAGTGTTATCCGTTTTACTGCGTTGTAAACTCGCAAAGGGCAGAAAACTAAAATAAAATTTATCTCTTAAAAAAAACAATAGAGGCTAACTCCGCAACATATATATACTCATTATTTTTATGTGCATATATATTTTTTTATTATTATTGTTGGTATTATCGACCAACACATTCTGTAAACTTTATGTCTTCTTTCCATGTATTCTGCAATAAATACTAGCTTCATAATATACATTCAGAAAAATGTTTCAGCATTTGATTTATTACTAAAAGATGCCGAGCTCTCCTTAGCCCTTCCTCTTAATGGTTTCCAGAGAGGAGATTATGTAAATATGTCATAAACTGAAATTTCAAGTTAGTAATGTTCGTACTTTTTTTTTTTTTTTTTTTTTGGGGGGGGGGGGGGTATGTTAGCGTATGCGGAAATGCGATTCCTTTTTAGTTTATTATATGCAATATGCGGCGAGGAATGCATCGCCAATTACCTTATCAAGTGACACGGCAAATATTTAATTCATGTTAAACAGTCCCACTTTGCACCTCAGTTGAGGAATGTTCAGATTTGAAAAGTGTTTACTGATAGCTCCAAAATAATTAACCTTTTCTACGCCTGGTTTACGTCGCAGTTACAAACGCTAATTAGAAAACTCCCTTTCGTGGCTGAATAAATATGATATGAATCGTGTTGATAAAAGTCATGTTAGATGAAAAGTTTATGCTAAAGGCTGAAATACATGAACAGAAAGCCTTGTGTTACATACAGATAAACGTATTAGTGGAAATGAATGGTTCTCAACGCAAAGGTTAGAGGATCCATTTGTTTATGAATTACGTTATGAATAGATGACATACTTTGCCTTCTGAAGTATAAGGAGTAACTATAATCAAACTGGAACGCGAAAGTAAGTTTGATGTATATATTAGGTTGCTATCATCGGCCTGTCATTATTGATCCGTAATCGCTATATTTAGCCGTTGCATAAATGTTATACAGTTCATGCATCCAACTTCCTGATAATTTGCATAATTTCTTCTCATGGCGAAGGAGGCTGATAAGGCCCATGAATGCAGGAGGGAAAGTGGACGCTGCGTTCCAGAGAGGCGCTGCAGACAGTCCGTGCCCAATGTTGCATGTGGAAAAGAGGGACACGTATGTTGCATGAGAGATTCAGGTAAGTAGACACGGACGCGATTCACATTCTGCCTCCATACAAGATTACAAACACATACGGCGCTCGCGCGCGCACACAGCATATATGTGTGTGTGTGTGTGTAGAAAGGTATAAATGAGAATGAATATCTTCACAAAATAATAGGTGTATTTGACCGGTTTCGAATACATCTTCATCAGAAATTCATATGTCTATATGTGTGTGAGCACAGACACACACACACACACACACACACACACACACACACACACACACACACACACACACACACACACACACACACACATATATATATATATACATATATATATTTATATATATATGTATATATGTATGTATATATATATATACATATGTATAATTATATATATGAATACATATACATATATACATGTGTGTGTGTATGTGTCTTCGTAAATCTTTATATATGAATATATGTATATATATGTAAATACATATATGTGCGTGTATGTCTCTGTGCTTAAATACATATATATACATAATCATTTTGTATTTCACCAGTTGTCGGTCGAAACAAAATCGGCAAAAGCGACGGAGCCCAGAGAAATCAAGCGAAAACGAAGAAACAAATTTATAATAAGAAAAAGATCCAAACACAAGGTAAATAAGTAACCGTTAATTGAATTCTTTATTCCCTCCTCTCGCTGTCTATAGGTATATATATATATATATATATATATATATATATATATATACATATACGTGTGTTTGTGTCTTTACACTTTACACTTTTTCGGTATTCCTTTTGGCTGGAAGGTTAATGTTTGTCTGTCTCTACACTTTGCTTCCGATAGTATATTTGCTTTGCTTGGAGATCTCTCACCCTTTTTTCCTCTTCAGTCCTTTGTTAATTTTTATTCTTTATTTTTTCCACTTTTCTCTTCAGTATTTCTCTCTCATATTTGGTCATATTTTCTATCATCCGGAATTTCTTATATTCTTCATAGGTGGCCAGGACTTTGGCTTTCTTTGTTACATCAGTTACCATTTGCTTATTCATGAATGTTAATCACAAAGGGCGTTTCTTTCCCTTTTCGAATAATCCCAGCTACGATATTCTGCCCCACGTGTATGTATATATATATATATATATATATATATATATATATATATATATATATATATATATATATATATATATATATATATTCATATATATGTGTGTGTGTGTGTGTGTGTGTGTGTGTGTGTGTGTGTATATATATATATATATATATATATATATATATATATATATATATATATATATATATATATATATATATATTTATTTATTTATATATATACCTCCATGCACTCAGTGAATGAATGAAGGTATTTCATTCAATATGTAGATAGTTTAGATAGATAATTCAGTATTTTAGATAGATATGTAGATAGGTAATTCAATATTTTATTCAATATGTAGGCGTCTTTGACTTCATAGTCTTGTTGGCCTGGTACCCTGCACATTAAATAAAATACCTTTATTCATTCATTGAGTGCATGGAGGTATTAATAAAAGTTGGTATATTTAATTCCTTCAAGCTGAGTAAAAAATACTTGTGAATGATGCAGAAACAAAATCGGCCACTCTTCTTATCCACAGTTATTTTGATGATTGTTCTATGAAAATATTACGATTAAAATCATTATTTTCCATCCTTTTCGAAAACTGAAAAGACTAAAAGGATACACACACACTAATTCACAAAACTCGACGTCAAAGTGACGTCATCCAAGAAACAGACGTCATGACACCTCGAGTTGCTACTGATCTAGCCTTTCCCGACTTCGCAACGCCGCGTCAGGAGGTAACGTTCCCTCTCCTATCTCATCCGAGCCTCCCACAGGCCCATGAGCACCTCCTCCGAAAAGTGATGAACCCGAAGTGGCAACAGTGTAGCTGTTTGGGCCGTGGCGATATGTTGACCTTTTTTCCCCTTACATCTCCCTCACACCACACCTAGGCCTGAGAAATGTGAAATCTACTTCGCTCGGGAGCAAGATGCATGAAATTATATAGTATCCCCGAAAGGAAACTAAGGATGGCATTGGAATTCTCTTATTTCATACAGTTTGATAGACCAGCATCAAATTCTAAGCACACACACACACACACACATATATATATATGTGTATATATGTATATATATATATATATATATATATATATATATATATATATATATATATATATATATATATATATTAAGAGAAAGAGGACGACCCATATGATAGTAGTGTCATATTAATTTTCATTATGCCATTAATTTTAATAGTTATCAATATATTACATATGGTGATAATGATAATACAACAAAGATAATCATAATACTGAAAATCAACAGGAACAAAAATCATATTATGATGGTAATATGGCAATGGATTGGTATCCGCCATAGGCTGGTGTCAATCATCTCTTTAAGGAGCTTTTGTGTGTGGGTGTGAGTGCCCACATGTATGGCTGGTGTGCTGGAGATCGCCGGGGGGAGCCGGGGAGGCTCACCCGTCGGCTAAGGCCTGGGTAGGCCTATTTGCTGCTTGCTGTGTCTTGCTCGGCTGGAGGATCATGAGTGCTGAACTCGGTTCAGTTCAGTTCAGTTCAGTTAGATTTGCGAAGTCATGCTTCGCCCGGGCCTTTTCTCTGGAGTGGCCCGGCCTGTGTTAACTATTTCTAGTTAACTCAGATGTTTTCTTTGAACTGCATGTTTACCGCGGTGGCTGGATTGCAAGCAAACGATCCAGCTGCCACGGAGAAAGCATGTTGCACACCCTTTTTACCAGCCCGGCGGCTGTGGTGGGTGGTCCCTGCCTCAGAAATTGTGTGTACACAATTCTGCAAGTAATGTAACAGGGTGGCGTTAGGCTCGCCGCAGTGTTTACATAACCTCCCAGTCTCACTGTCAATAATTTGCCAAGCGCATTGGTAACCTAGTCTTAGTCTGAATAGTATGACTTCG
>NC_091578.1:6667089-6672089 GCF_042767895.1 Penaeus vannamei
TGCTACTTAAAGAGTAAAATAATCCTAGAATGCAATTAGAGTTTTTATATACAACTATAAATACAATCAGGAGCTAAAATCCAACTACACCTACAGCCTGGCAAATGTTTCTAGACACAGCCTAGATGTCGCGGTAGTCGACCTTAAAAAAAAAAAAAGGTAAATGAATAAAAAATAAATGAATAAATAAAAAATAAGGAAGGACGACGGCAGAGGAGAGAAGGCACCAAGACAGGATAGGGGAATACCGTTGCTTTCATTAGTATTGATATCACTATCATATTTATTATCTTTGTTATTATCATAATTTCAATTATTTTTATTGTAATTATTATTGCTTTGTTATTTCTGTAGCCGACCCCTGCAACCTGCAGCGCAGAATACTTCCCCCAGGTTGGGTCCAGGTCCACAGCCTGTCCTCTCGCCCTCACCATCAGCAGCTTCTCGACGACGCATACCGAGACCTGATTGGTTGACCACGGACACCTCACGGCTCGCCCATTGGACCGCAGGCTCCCCTCGTTCCCGGGTGGCTGGCACAGCTCAGACCCACTTAAGCTCCCGCACCCGGGCCGAGTTCAGCACACACAGGTCCTCTCCCCTGTGGTGTACACACTTCACAAGTCCTCTCCCCTGTGGTGTGCAGAGAGATCACCCAATTGGCGAGGCATTATTGTCACCCACTTGGCGTGATCCTTCAGAGCAAAAGCCACCAGACTTGAGCTTGATTTTGATACTCTTTGACAACAAACTACACAGAGAGCTCCGCCAATTTATCGTGGTTCGCCGCGACAATTGGCCAGGCCTTCTCTTGTAGTAAGTGCCCCACTACCGCTCCCTTGGAGAGCGAGGTTACAAACCAGGTCTGGACCCTCTGGTCCTGGACATAGTTTGTGGCCACGCACCAAGGGCGACTTTTCGGTGTCTAACTCTTGCCCTCTCTTTCTGACTTCCTGTTGCAGCCTGGGCCTGTGGGAAACGTTGATTTCCAACATTCGCCTGGGCTGCGGTGACGTGATCACACACCCCTTGTAGCAGGATTGGGGTGCAGAGCGTTTACCACACCAAAACTCCGAGTTCAGCCCACCCAGGGGGATCTCCTGTCCTGTGGTACTGAAGGGTCGAGTGTAGGGATCAGAGCTTTTTGTGAGGCCCTTCTTAAGACCTCACCCAGAGAGGAGGTATAAAGATAGTCCCCGAAAGGGGAACAATCTGTTTCCAGCTCTCTAAATGACCACAATATGAATCAGGCTGCAGGGGGGCGAAAGAAAACCCAAAAGCAGGCCGAACGTGTCCGGCCTCCTGAACTGAGCAAGGACAAGACAGAAACACCAACCACAAAGTCTGTCCATGCACACCAGACTGAGGGAAACCTGAACTCTCCTCAGAACTCCCTCAGTCAAGAAGGGGCTCCAGCTGTACCAGCCAAAACAGCTGCCCCCACTTCCAAAGGCCTTAAACCCCTGCAAAGGGGAGGCGGGAAGCGACGAAGGGTGGAAACTGACTCTGAAAAAGAGGCAGAACACACCCCAAGTCGACTAACGCGGTTTAAGGTACCAAAAAACCTGAAGACTTCGACAATGCATACCAGCTGGTAAGGGCATTGGAGAAGGAAAGAAATGTAAGATTATCAATCCGAATCTCCAGAGATGAGGGCATGATCATTGCCCTCAAAGACAAAGCCACCATGAATTTCCTGCAGGAAATCAAGGTGCTAAAAGATGTGAGAAAAATGTGTATCTCACCACTGACGTCCCAAGAGAAAAAGTCCAAGATGGTGCTACTTGGCTTTCAACTAGGGTTCGACGTGGTGATCACGTCTCTCCCACAAGTGGTGGAGGCTTCCCTTATGACCAAAGGGAAGTCTCCAACCAGGCAAGTCCTGGTTATCCTCAAGGGAGCCCCAATCACCACCCTTGATCTGGGTAACTGGGGCTCATACAAGCTCAGGACATATGTTCCAGAGCCCTTGAGGTGTTTCACGTGCCAGAAATTTGGGCATCACCAGGCCAACTGCAAGGCCAAAGCCAAATGTGGTGTATGCAGCGAGGCACACGAAACCGAAGTGTGTATAAAGGCACACAAAGATGGCCAGAAGGACACAACAGCCAAGTGTCCAAACTGTGCCAAAAAACATCATGCCTGGAGCTTAGCTTGCTCTGTCAGGAAACAGGCAGTGATTAAAAAGCAGGAGCTAGCCAAAAAGCGTCCTGACTTTGTCCCTGCGCCCCCAGGCACCTATGTCTGGGGCCAAAACAAAAAACAAAATCAAAAAGAAAAGACTCCCCGACCTCCTAAGAGGAAGGAGTCGCCCCCACAGAGAAAATTGGATACCTCTAACAGAGAGTAGATGATAATCTTTTCTTTGACGAGAAAGATATGACTCCTGTTGAGTGCTGTAGTTTCTGCAGTAGCAACAGCCTTGGGGAGGACCAGTGAGGAAGCGGAGAAAGCAGTGCAGGTCGCCATGACGGCTATGGCCCAAACTGTGGCAGCTCTGAAGGGAAGGAAGCTAGAAGCCTCCAAACCGATAACGAGCAGCGCTCCCCTCCCGAAATCCTCGGATGGCAGGCTAGCTTCAAGAGAAACATTACATGAAACCCCAGCTAGTCTGTCAGGACAGGCTGAAACTGTGCAGCAGGCCGAGTCTGTACAGCCAAAGTCTCGTCCTCTGACCCGAGGTTGCACTTCCAACCTAGGCCCTACACCCCTCGGTAGAGCCTTAACCGGAGTGTCTGACTTAGAGGAAGTTGTACAATCCTCAATCAACGAGGATCTGTATTTATCTGATGCCACCAGCACTGGGGCATCTGAAGCTGAAGCAAGTGACACTGAGTAACCATCATGGAACACAATCTAAGCATACTGCAGTGGAATATCTGTAGCTATAATAGCAAGAACTCCTTTCTCCAGTCAGTTGTGCGAGCAAGGAGCATTGACGTCATGCTCCAGGAGACACTAACAATGGGATCCGTGTGCCTCTCAGGATATCACGCCTTCACCACTCCAAACCTGGATGGTGCTAGAGGCCTGATGACCCTGGTAAAAGAAGCTATCCCTTGCTCCCTAATAGCCAACCCGCCGCACTGTGGAGATGGTGTTGAATCTCTTGCTGTTGAGATTCAGCTACCTGGGGGCTCTATAAAAATATACAATATTTATAGCAAACCACTGTGTGAGAGCTTAGATCTAAACCAGGTCTGTGCTACTGCAGCACAAGACCGAGTGATCATAGAGGGAGACTTCAATGCACACATGGCCATGCTGAATCCCCGCAAAAGGCCGAACGCGGCAGGCATTCACATAGCAGAAGTGCTTGAGACATTCCCTCAACACCAAAGAACCAACGCATGTGAAGGGAGGGGTCCTAGACCTCACCTTTGCCACTGCAACAATGGTGGAGAGAATTCGGTGGTGTGTCGATGATACGGTTACTAGTGATCACTACGGCATAGTCACCACACTCATGGATGCAGGTCCAGCCCAAAGACCACATCACATTCCTAAATGGAAACCTGACAAGGCCAACTGGTTTGCCTTCCAGGAAGGCTTGGCTCGATGTCTGAAAGACAATGAACCCAATAACAATAATGAAAACGTGGATGTGCTAGAGGCAAGGCTAATCCAGGCCATAAACCAGGCAGCCTCACAAACCATTCCCAAAACTCGCCCATGGTCCTGAATTCACAAAGATGCCTGGTACTATAATGACGAGATCAAAGAGGTCAACCACAGGGTTCATATGTGTAGAAAAAACTTCCAACGGCAAAGATCTCCCGACAATCTGGCCCTGTTGAGGGAAGCTGTCGTGGATGCCAAGGAAACTGCCAACAGAGTAAGGCAGGAAAAATGGCTGGAATGGTGCCAATCTTTTGGGCACCAGACCAGCCTTACAGAGTTGTGGCAAGCGACAAGCCGCCAAGCCCCGGAATGCACTCATCATGACCCACAATCAGAGGCTAACAGATTGGTGCTTGAGTTCTCTGCCAGAACCAGCACCAACAATCTGCCTTCAATGATGAGAGAAAAACAACAAAACTTAAATCCAGAAAGACTTGCTCTCATAAGAGACAAGGCACTCGAAGCTGATGAAATGGATGCCTTGTTCTCTCTTGGGGAACTAAGAAAATCATACAAATCCAGTTCTGGGTCAGCACCGGGATCTGATGGGATCTCTAACCCCATCATTTCGCATCTAGGCCTTGCAGGAGAACTTGCACTCTTGCAGGTTATCAACAAATCCTGGCAAACAGCCACGGTGCCCCAGAGCTGGAAACAAGCCACAATAGTTCCCATCCCAAAACCAAAGGAGCCTGGCAAGTACCGTCCCATCTCTCTTCTCAGCTGCCTGGGTAAAACAGCTGAAAAGATGGTACTCAACAGGCTCCGATGGAAAACGCCCCCCCCCCCCCATGAACACCTGCACGGGTTCACAAGGGGTAAGAGCACTGCTCATAGCATTTCCACACTCTTAAGCACAATCTGCACCTCGCCCGCCGTGGTTGTCTTCCTTGACCTGGAGAAGGCTTTTGAGTTGGCAAGTCCGCTTGCCATTCAAGAAACCCTAATCCACAAAGGAGTCAAAGGCAGACTCTTGGCCTGGATAGCTGACCATTTTAAAAATAGATCAGCAAATGTCAGATTTCAAGGCCACCTCTCACAGCACATGCCACTTGAAAATGGAACTCCTCAGGGAGGGGTTCTTAATCCAGCCCTATTTAATACCCTCATGTCCAACATACTCGACATTCACCTGCCAGAGGGATGCAAGATCATCTCTTATGCAGATGACTTGGCAATCATAGCCTCTGGCAATCACTGCCTTACTAGAGCTCAGCGTTGTCTGAACCTGGTGTCTGAAGAGTGTTGTAGGACGGTTCTAAAAATATCAGCAGCAAAATCCAAAGCAATGGCACTGAGAACCAATGTCAGAAACAAAAAACTCACTATACAGGGTATGGATCTGGAATGGGTGAAGGATTATCTATACCTTGGTGTAT
>NC_091578.1:6679589-6694589 GCF_042767895.1 Penaeus vannamei
TGTTATGACTTACATTTCGTTCACCTGAATCGGATGTTTTTGCTTAGTTACTGACTGTCATTCTCAATCTCCAGCACGATAAAAAAAAAAAATAAAAAAAATAAAAAAAACAGGATGAATCCTTTATGAAAAAATGGAAAAAATGCCTTTAAAATCTGCTTAGATCACACGACTGAACTGAAGGTTGTTGGAAATTCTTTCTTTTAAGCGGTTCCTAAAACCACTACCATTGCTTCTTGTATCTATGAAATTCCCCAAAGATCATGCACCCTGTCTTTATCCCTCTGCTAATGGCAATATTTGTAAATATTCTATTATGACAAAGAGAAATGTTTCCCTCCTTACGTTAGTTTCATTTTTTGTGGATTTGAAACATTGAAACACGTTCAGCTCATGAATATCTTTCCCTGCCTTCTCGACTTTTTATTTAGATTGGTATTCCTACCCGACTTCTCAATTTTATATCTGACTTAGATTATAGTTTATTCTACTTCCGCGCTTCCTCTTATCTTATCTCTTATCTTAAACGTACCTCCTCGGTGAAATACAGAATCCCGAGCACATACAAATATTTACATTTGGAGGAAACAAAGTCTATCCGAAGACGCTTGTCATCCTTTCCTTCTGATCCTCGCAGGGAAGAGTTGAATAAATTTTTGTTTTTTAAAGATCGTGTCTCGCTCAACTGACGAAAGACTGAGTCACCGAAAGTCAAAATGAATAAATAAATAAAGTCAACTTCAGCTGTTCATGATAAACGAAAAGGGTGTAAACAATCCTAGACACGTGAAAAGCCCGAAAAACTCATCAGTGTTATCCGTTTTACTGCGTTGTAAACTCACAAAGAGCAGAAAACTAAAATAAAATTTCTCATAAAAAAAAAAAAACAATCGAGGCTAACTCCGCAACATATATAAGCTCAGTATTTTTATGTGCATATTTTTTTTATTATTATTATTGTTGGTATTATCGACCAACACATTCTGTAAACTTTATGTCTTCTTGCCATGTATTCTGCAATAAATACTAGCTTTATAATATGCATTTAGAAAAATGTTTCAGCATTGGATTTATTACTAAAAGATGCCGAGCTCTCCTTAGCCCTTCCTCTTAATGGTTTCCAGAGAGGAGATTATGTAAATAAATCATAAAATGAAATTTCAAGTTAGTAATGTTCGTACTTTTTTTTTTTTTTGGGGGGGGGGGTATGTTAGCGTATGCTGAAAGATGCGATTCCTTTTTAGTTTATTATATGCAATATGCGGCGAGGAATGCATCGCCAATTACCTTATCAAGTGACACGGCAAATATTTCATCCATCTTAATTAAACTGTCCCACTTCGCACCGCAGTTGAGGAATGTTCAGATTTGAGAAGCGTTTACTAGCTCCAAAATAATTAACCTTTTCTACGCCTGGTTTACGTCGCAGTTAGAAACGCTATTTAGCAAACTCTAAATAGCGATATGAATCGTGTCGATAAAAGTCTTGTTAGATGAAGCAAAGTTTATGCTACTGGCTGAAATACACGAACAGAAAGCCTTTCGTTACATGCAGATAAACGTATTAGTGGAAATGAATGGTTCTCAACGCAAAGGTTAGAGGATCCATTTGTTTATGAATTACGTTATGAATAGATGACATACTTTGCCTTCGGAAGTATAAGGAGTAACTATAATCAAACTGGAACGCGAAAGTAAGTTTGATGTTTATAGTAGGTTACTATCATCGGCCTGTCATTATTGATCCGTAATCGCTATATTTAGCCGTTGCATAAATGTTATACAGTTCATGCATCCAACTTCCTGATAATTTGCATCATTTCTTCTCATGGCGAAGGAGGCTGATAAGGCCCATGAATGCAGGAGGGAAAGTGGACGCTGCGTTCCAGAGAGGCGCTGCAGACAGTCCGTGCCCAATGTTGCATGTGGAAAAGAGGGACACGTATGTTGCATGAGAGATTCAGGTAAGTAGACACGGACGCGATTCACATTCTGCCTCCATGTAAGATTACAAACACATACGGCGCTCGCGCGCGCACACAGCATATATGTGTGTGTGTGTGTGTGTAGAAAGGTATAAATGAGAATGAATATCTTCACAAAATAATAGGTGTATTTGACCGGTTTCGAATATATCTTCATCAGAATTTCATATGTCTATATGTGTGTGTGAGCGCGCGCACACACACACACACACATATATATATATGTATATATATGTATATATGTATGTATATATGTATATATATACATATGTATAATTATATATGCATATATATACATATATACATGTATGTGTGTATGTGTGTTCGTAAATCTTTATATATGAATATATGTATATATATGCGAATACATATATGTGTGTGTATGTCTCTGTGCTTAAATACATATATATACATAATCATTTTGTATTTCACCAGTTGTCGGTCGAAACAAAATCGGCAAAAGCGACGGAGCCCAGAGAAATCAAGCGAAAACGAAGAAACTAATTTATAATAAGAAAAAGATCCAAACACAAGGTAAATAAGTAACCGTTAATTGAATTCTTTATTCCCTCCTCTCGCTGTCTATAGGTATATATATATGTGTGTGTATAATATATATATATATATATATATATATATATATATATATATATATATATATATATATATATATATATATATATACCTATGAATAAAAGTGCATAAATTCGCATAAACACAAACATACACACACACACACATACATGTATATATCTATATATCTGTATGTATACATATATATATTTACATATATACATATACATGTATGTTTATGTGTTTATATGTTTATATATTTATATGTACATATGTATATATATACATATATACATGCACACACACACGTACACACAAACACAGACACACATATGTATATGTATATACATATATATATACATATATATATATATATATATATATATATATATATATATATATATATATATATACTGGGTGTATATATATTTGTGTATGTATATAAACATGTGTATAAGTACACACACACACACACACGCATATATATATACACATATTGCTTCTGTTCACATATTCTCTCCTGTTCTATATTCATAGCATGGCCTCTCTCTCACTTTTATATCCCCCCTCTCTCTCTCTCCTATTCAGACCTGAAGATTAAATATAGTAGGATTTCGAAATTATTACTTCATTTTCAATAAATCTAGTTTGTGCATTGTGGATTTTTCTGCCTTAGTATCAACGTGATTGGGTGTTTTACCATATATAGACAGAGATATGTGTGTATGTTCATCTGATGAGGAAATGTTGACAAATTCAGTACATTACGATTGAATTTCATTTCTTATGTCTTTTTCCTTATAAATGTGAGTGTGTTCATATGTATACACATTTTTATTTGCATATATTAAGATTTATCATGTCACCATAATTATGATCTCTGTTCACAAGACAAAGTATCCCTAAAGCTTTATATTTTCTTTCTGATTTTCCAAAGGCTCCAAGAAATGTACGAAGGATTATGGGAGATGTAAGTCCAAGTGCCGCGGTCATTCTGATAAAACAAGAGCGTGTCCCAACGGTAAGGTGTGCTGTAGAAACCCTGCAAAGACTCGGAGCCAAGTTATAGCCAAGGCAAACGACTGCACGGCAGCAGGAGGAGTTTGCAAGAAACCTAACAAAAAGTGCAAAGAGCCTCTTTCCTTCCAATGCCCAGACAAGGATAGAAGCTGCTGCAAGAAAACCACAAAGAACAACTGCAAATCGAAGGGCTTTGGATGTGTAAAAAATTGTCGGGGAACGACCATGAAATTTAATGGTTGTAAGGAAGGAAGAGTCTGCTGCAAGCAAGCACAGAAAGGGAACTGCAAACAAGTGGGAGGAAACTGTAAAGAAGAAGCAAAATGCAACACGGAAGTCTTAAAGCCCAACAAGCCATGCAAAGATGGAAAGATTTGTTGCAAAAAGGGAAATAATAAATGTAAAGATCTGGGAGGCAGATGTCGAAAGGAAGCCAAATGCACAGGGCAAATATTTACTCCCTCTATACCATGCAAGGATGGTAAGGTCTGTTGTAATAAAGGAAAAGATAAATGCAAAGATCTGGGAGGTAGATGTCGAAAGGAAGCCAAATGCACAGGACAAATATTTACTCCCTCTATACCATGCAAGGATGGTAAGGTCTGTTGTAATAAAGGAAAAGATAAATGCAAAGATCTGGGAGGTAGATGTCGAAAGGAAGCCAAATGCACAGGACAAATATTTACTCCCTCTATACCATGCAAGGATGGTAGGGTCTGTTGTAATAAAGGAAATGATAAATGCAAAGATCTAGGAGGTAGATGTCGAAAGGAAGCCAAATGCACCGGGGACGTACTCACTCCCTCTGTACCATGCAAGGATGGTAGGGTCTGTTGTGAAAAAGGAAAAAGCAAATGCAAAGATCTGGGAGGTACATGTCGAGAGGAAGCCAAATGCGACGGGGATATACTTACTCCCTCTGTACCGTGCAAGAGTGGTAAGGTCTGTTGTGAAAAGGGAACAACTTGTAAATCACTAAGTGGACAGTGTAAAAAGGAAGACACATGTCAAAGCAAAGTGTTAAACCCCAGCAAGAAGTGCAAAGCTGGTAAGGTATGCTGCTTAATCCGCACCTGTCGCGACCGAGGAGGGAAGTGTAAGAAGGAAGGAGAGTGCAACGGTAGAATCGTCAAGGTGAAGAAGCCATGCAAGGAACCCAAAGTCTGCTGTCTAGGTAAGTGAAAGAAAACTGCGTAAAGCACAGATACACACGTACTCGAAAATCTACATGATAATGAATGGCTTTAAGCATACATATATACAAATACGAAATGTACTATCTATTTTACTGTTAATTTATGTCAGTATGATTATCGCCGCGATTATTTAATGACAAAATGTTCCAGTGATGATATGTCAATAATGCTACTAATGATAATGGTATGAACAAAATTAGGAATCAAAATTAGTTTATAGGTGAAATGATTCATGAATACACCATACATGAGAATACTAGCGATAATTATGATGATGGTAATAAGATTCTGAATCATGGGAGTAATACTGATAACAAGGACATCAATGAAACTGCCCCAAAAAGGATGATTATTAAGTGATTTCTATACTAATATTTGGTTACGTGTGGAGTTACTAATTCTAGGCTCTTTTACCAGTCAAAAAGGACCCAGGTACCACGATTGGACCGCAACCACAGACCTCTCTCGGACCGCAACCGCAAACTAGCCCTGGACCGCAAACCAGCCCTGGACCGCAACCGCTAACCAGCCCTGGACCGCAGCCACAAACCAGCCCTGGACCGCAACCGCAAACCAGCCCTGGACCGCAACCGCTAACCAGCCCTGGACCGCAACCGCTAACCAGCCCTGGACCGCAACCGCTAACCAGCCCTGGACCGCAACCGCTAACCAGCCCTGGACCGCAGCCACAAACCAGCCCTGGACCGCAACCGCTAACCAGCCCTGGACCGCAACCGCTAACCAGCCCTGGACCGCAACCGCTAACCAGCCCTGGACCGCAGCCACAAACCAGCCCTGGACCGCAACCGCTAACCAGCCCTGGACCGCAACCGCTAACCAGCCCTGGACCGCAACCACAAACCAGCCCTGGACCGCAGCCACAAACCAGCCCTGGACCGCAACCGCTAACCAGCCCTGGACCGCAACCGCTAACCAGCCCTGGACCGCAACCGCTAACCAGCCCTGGACCGCAACCGCTAACCAGCCCTGGACCGCAACCGCTAACCAGCCCTGGACCGCAACCGCTAACCAGCCCTGGACCGCAACCGCTAACCAGCCCTGGACCGCAACCGCTAACCAGCCCTGGACCGCAACCACAAACCAGCCCTGGACCGCAACCGCTAACCAGCCCTGGACCGCAACCGCTAACCAGCCCTGGACCGCAACCGCTAACCAGCCCTGGACCGCAGCTACAAACCAGCCCTGGACTGCAACCGCAAACTAGCCTTGGACCGCAACCGCTAACCAGCCCTGAACCGCAACCGCTAACCAGCCCTGGACCGCAGCCACAAACAAGCCCTGGACCGCAACCGCAAACAAGTCCTGGACCGCAGCCACAAACCAGCCCTGGACTGCAACCGCAAACTAGCCTTGGACCGCAACCGCTAACCAACCCTGGACCGCAACCGCTAACCAGCCCTGCACCGCAGCCACAAACCAGCCCTGGACAGCAGCCACAAACCAGCCCTGGACCGCAACCGCTAACCAGCCCTGGACCGCAACCGCTAACCAGCCCTGGACCGCAACCGCTAACCAGCCCTGGACCGCAACCGCTAACCAGCCCTGGACCGCAACCGCTAACCAGCCCTGGACCGCAACCGCTAACCAGCCTTGGACCGCAACCGCTAACCAGCCCTGGACCGCAACCACAAACCAGCCCTGGACCGCAACCACTAACCAGCCCTGGACCGCAACCGCTAACCAGCCCTGGACCGCAACCGCTAACCAGCCCTGGACCGCAACCGCAAACCAGCCATGGACCGCAACCGCTAACCAGCCCTGGGCCACAACCACTGACCTCTTCCGGATCGCAACCACAAACGACAATAGCAGATACAGCTACTCCAACTACAACTATCGCAGATACAGTGGCTGCAGATACATCAACTATTGCAGATACAACAACTATTGCAGATGCAATGACTACTGCAGATACAACATCAACTGCTGATACAACTACAGCAGATACTACTGCAGATACAACAACTGCTGCTACAACAACTGCAGATACAACTACAGCAGATACTACTGCAGATACAACAACGACTGCTGTTACAACAACAGCAGATACAACAACGACTGCTGATACATCTACTGCAAATACAACGACTGCAGATACGAAAACTGCAGATACAACCACTGCAGATACGACTTCTGCAGATACTACAACTGTAGATACAACTAATGCAGATACAGCAACGACTGCAGATACAACAACTGCAGATACAACCACTGCAGATACAACCACTGCAGATACGACTACTGCAGATACAACGACTGCAGATACTAATACTGTAGATATGACTACTGTAGATACAATAACCACTACAGATACGACTACTGCAGATACAACAACCACTGCAGATACAACAACCACTGTAGATACGACTACTGCAGATACAACAACCACTGCAGATACGACTACTGCAGATACAACAACCACTGCAGATACAACTACAGCAGATACAACAACCACTGCAGATACGACTACTGCAGATACAACAACCACTGCAGATACGACTACTGCAAATACAACAACCACTGCAGATACGACTACTGCAGATACAACAACCACTGCAGATACGACTACTGCAGATACAACAACCACTGCAGATACGACTACTGCAGATACAACAACCACTGCAGATACGACTACTGCAGATACAACAACCATTGCAGATACGACTACTGTAGATACAACAACCAATGCAGATACGACTACTACAGATACAACCACCACTGCAGATACGACTACTGCAGATACAACAACTACTGCAGATACAACTACAGCAGATACAACAACCACTGCAGATACGACTACTGCAGATACAACAACGACTGCAGATACGACTTCTGCAAATACAACAACCACTGCAGATACGACTACTGCAGATACAACCACCACTGCAGATACGACTACTGCAGATACAATAACCACTGCAGATACGACTACTGCAGATACAACAACCACTGCAGATACGACTACTGCAGATACAACAACCACTGCAGATACGACTACTGCAGATACAACAACCACTGCAGATACGACTACTGCAGATACAACAACCACTGCAGATACGACTACTGCAGATACAACAACCACTGCAGATACGACTACTGCAGATACAACAACCACTGCAGATACGACTACTGCAGATACAACAACCACTGCAGATACGACTACTGCAGATACAACAACCACTGCAGATACGACTACTGCAGATACAACAACCACTGCAGATACGACTACTGCACATACAACCACCACAGAAGATACGACTACTGCAGATACGACTACTGCAGATACAACAACCACTGCAGATACGACTACTGCAGATACAACAACCACTGCAGATACGACTACTGCAGATACAACAACCACTGCAGATACGACTACTGCAGATACAACAACCACTGCAGATACGACTACTGCAGATACAACAACCACAGCAGATACGACTACTGTAGATACAACAACCACAGCAGATACAACAACTGCAGATACAACAACCACTGTAGATACGACTACTGCAGATACAACAACCACAGCAGATACGACTACTGCAGATACAACAACCACTGCAGATACGACTACTGCAGATACAACAACCACTGCAGATACGACTACTGCAGATACAACAACCACTGCAGATACGACTACTGCAGATACAACAACCACTGCAGATACGACTACTGCAGATACAACAACCACTGCAGATACGACCAATGCAGATACAACAACCACTGCAGATACGACTACTGCAGATACAACAACCACTGAAGATACGACTACTGCAGATACAACAACCACTGCAGATACGACTACTGCAGATACAACAACCACTGCAGATACGACTACTGCAGATACAACAACCACTGCAGATACGACTACTGCAGATACAACCACAGCAGATACGACTACTGTAGATACAACCACTGTAGATACATCTACTGCAGATACAACAACCACTGCAGACACAACAACCACTGCAGATACGACTACTGCAGATACAACAACCACAGCAGATACGACTACTGTAGATACAACAACCACTGCAGATACGACTACTGCAGATACAACAACCACTGAAGATACGACTACTGCAGATACAACAACCACTGCAGATAGAACAACCACTGCAGATACGACTACTGCAGATACAACAACCACTGCAGATAGAACAACCACTGCAGATACGACTACTGTAGATACAACAACCACTGCAGATACGACTACTGCAGATACAACAACCACTGAAGATACGACTACTGCAGATACAACAACCACTGCAGATAGAACAACCACTGCAGATACGACTACTGCAGATACAACAACCACTGCAGATAGAACAACCACTGCAGATACGACTACTGTAGATACAACAACCACTGCAGATACGACTACTGCAGATACAACAACCACAGCAGATACGACTACTGCAGATACAACAACTGCTGCTACAACAACTGCAGATACAACTACAGCAGATACTACTGCAGATACAACAACAACTGCTGTTACAACAACAGCAGATACAACTACGGCAGATACCACTGCAGATACAACAACGATTACTGTTACAACAACAGCAGATACGACTACTGTAGATACAACAACCACTGCAGATACAACCACTGTAGATATTACAACGACTGCAGATACAACAACCACTGCAGATACGACTACTGCAGATACAACAACCACAGCATATACGACTACTGCAGATACAACAACCACAGCAGATACGACTACTGTAGATACGACTACTGCAGATACAACAACGATTGCTGTTACAACAACTACAGATACAACGACTGCAGATACAACAACTGCAGATACAACCACTGCAGGTACAACTACTGTAGATACTACGACTGCAGATACAACCACTATAGATACAACTACTGCAGTCACATCAACGGCTGTAGATACAACGACGGCCGAAACAACGACTACGGCCATCACAACTACAACCATACCTACCACCACTATTGCCTTCAACGTAACTGCAAGGCTTCTAGAGCTCGCAACCATCGACCCTTCCCTGGGGGCTCTGGAAGCGGCCCTGGACGAGGCCAGCGACAGACTCGGCACCATCGACAGCACCGGCCGAAGGAGAGTTCGGAGGCAAGCCGCTGGCGAGCCAGCAACCAGTACAACCGATGCCACCACAACTGATGCCACTACAACTGATGCCACTACAACCGATGCCACCACAACTGATGCCACTACAACCGATGCCACTACAACCGATGCCACTACAACCGATGCCACCACAACCGATGCCACTACAACCGATGCCACCACAACTGATGTCACTACAACTGATGCCACTACAACCGATGCCACCACAACTGATGCCACTACATCTGATTCCACCACAACTGATGCCACTACAACCGATGCCACCACAACTGATGCCACTACAACTGATTCCACCACAACTGATGCCACTACAACCGATGCCACCACAACCGATGCCACTACAACCGATGCCACCACAACTGATGCCACTACAACTGATGCTACTACAACTGATGCCACTACAACCGATGCCACCAAAACCGATGCCACTACAACCGATGCCACCACAACTGATGCCACTACAACTGATGCTACTACAACTGATGCCACTACAACCGATGCCACTACAACCGATGCCACTACAACTGATGCCACTAAAACTGATGCCACTACAACCGATACCACTACAACTGTTGCCACTACAACCGATGCCACCACAACCGATGCCGCTACAACTAATGCCACAACAACTGATGCCACTATAACCGATGCCACTACAACCGATGCCACTACAACCGATGCCACTACAACCGATGCCACTACAACCGATGCCACCACAACCGATGCCACCACAACCGATGTCACCACAACCGATGCCACCACAACTGATGTCACTACAACCGATGCCACTACAACTGATGCCACTACATCCGATGCCACTACAACCGATGCCACCACAAATGATGTCACTACAACCGATGTCAATACAACCGATGGCACTACAACTGATGTCACTACAACCGATGTCACCACAACCGATGCCACCACAACTGATGCCACTACAACCGATGCCACCACAACTGATGTCACTACAACCGATGCCACCACAACCGATGCCACCACAACCGATGCCACTACAGCCGATGTCACCACAACCGATGCAACCACAACCGATGCCACTACAACTGATGTCACTACAACTGATGCCACTACAACCGATGCTACCACAACTGATGTCACTACAACTGATGTCACAACAACCGATGCCACTACAACTGATGCCACTACAACTGATGCCACCACAACTGATGCCACCACAACTGATGCTACTACAACCGATGCCACTACAACCGATGCCACTACAACTGATGCCACTACAACCGATGCCACTACAACTGATGTCACTACAACCGATGCCACTACAACTGATGCCACTACAACCGATGCCACTACAACTGATGCCACCACAACTGATGCCACTACAACCGATGCCACTACAACTGATGCCACTACAACCGATACCACCACAACCGATGCCACTACAACTGATGCCACTACAACTGATGCCTTTACAACCGATGCCACTACAACCGATGCCACTACAACCGATGCCACCACAACTGATGCCACTACAACCGATGCCACCACAACCGATGCCACTACAACCGATGCCACCACAACTGATGCCACTACAACTGATGCCACCACAACCGATGACACTACAACTGATGCCACTACAACTGATGCCACTACAACTGATGCCACTACAACTTATGTCACTACAACCGATTCCACCACAACCGATGCCACTACAACGGATGTCACCACAACCGATGCCACTACAACGGATGTCACCACAACCGATGCCACTACAACCGATGCCACTAGAACTGATGTCACCACAACCTATGCCACTACAACCGATGCCACTACAACTGATGCCACTACAACTGATGTCACTACATCTGATGCCACCACAACTGATGCCACTACAACCGATGCCACTACAACTGATGCCACTACAACTGATGTCACTACAACCGATGGCACCACAACTGATGCCACCACAACCGATGCCACAACTACGGATGTCACTACAACGAATGTCACCACAACCGATGCCACTACAACCGATGCCACTACAACTGATGTCACCACAACCGATGCTACCACAACCGATGCCACTACAACCGATGACACCACAACCGATGCCACCACAACTGATGTCACCACAACCGATGCCACTACAACCGATGCCACTACAACTGATGTCACTACAACCGATGTTACCACAACCGATGCCACTACAACCGATGACACCACAACCGATGCCACCACAACTGATGTCACCACAACAGATGCCACTACAACCGATGACACCACAACCAATGCAACCACAACTGATGTCACCACAACCGATGTCACTACAACTGATGCCACTACAACTGATGTCACTACAACCGATGCTACTACAACCGATGCAACTACAACCGATGCCACCACAACGGATGTCACCACAACTGATGTCACCACAACCGATCCCACTACAACCGATGCCACTACAACCGATGCCACTACAACTGATGTCACTACAACCAATGCCACCACAACTGATGCCACTACTACCGATGCCACTACAACGGATGTCACTACAACTGATGCCACTACAACCGATGCCACTACAACCGATGCCACTACAACTGATGCCACTGCATCTGATGTCACTACAACCGATGCCACCACAACTGATGTCACCACAACCGATGCCACTACATCTGATGCCACTACAACCGATGTCACTACAACCGATGCAACCACAACTGATGCCACTACAACCGATGCCACTACAACAGATGCCACCACAACTGACGCCACTACAACCGATGCCACTACAACTGATGGAACTACAACTGATGCCACTACAACCGATGCCACTACAACTGATGCAACTACAATTGATGCCACTACAACTGATGCTACCACAACTGATGCTACTACAACCGATGCCACTACAACCGTTGCCACTACAACCGATGCCACTACAATCGATGCCACTACAACCGATGCCACTACAACTGATGTCACCATAACTGATGCCAATTCAACCGATGCCACTACAACCGATGCCACTACAACCGATGTCACTACAACCGATGCCACTACAACCGATGCCACTACAGCTGATGCCACTACAACCGATGCCATTACAACGGTTGTCACCACAACTGACGCCACTACAACCGATGTCACTACAGCTCTTGCACCCACAACCGATGCCACTACAACGGATGTCACCACAACCGATGCCACTACAACGGATGTAACCACAACCGATGCCACTACAACTGATGCCACTACAACTGATGCTACCACAACTGATGTCACTACAACTGATGTCACAACAACCGATGCCACTACAACTGATGCCACTAAAGCCGATGCACCCACAACCGATGTCACCACTACCGATGCCACTACAACTGATGCCACATCAACCGATGCCACCACAACTGATGTCACTACAACTGATGTCACCACAACCGATGCCACTACAACTGATTTCACCACAACCGATGCCACTACAACCGATACCACTACAACGGATGCCACTACAACTGATACCACTACAACCGATGCCACTACAGCTGATGCCACTACAACCGATGCGTCTACAGCTGATGCACCCACAACCGATGCCACTACAACCGATACCACTACAACTGATGCCACTACAATCGATGCCACTACAGCTGATGCACCCACAACTGATGCCACTACAACAGATGTCACTACAACTGATGCCACTACAACCGATGGCACTACAACTTATGTCACTACAACTGATGTCACCACAACCGATGCCACTACAACTGATGCCACTACAACCGATGCTACCACAACTGATGTCACTACAACTGATGTCACAACAACTGATGCCACTACAACTGATGCCACTACAGCCGATGCCACTACGGCTGATGCCACTACAACCGATGCTACCACAACAGATGCCACTACAACTGATGTCACTACAACCGATGCCACTACAACTGATGTCACTACAACTGATGTCACCACAACCGATGCCACTACAACTGATGTCACTACAACCGATGCCACTACAACTGATGCCACTACAACCGATGCCACTACAACTGATGTCACTACAACTGATGTCACCACAACCGATGCCACTACAACTGATGCCACTACAACCGATGCCACTACAACTGATGTCACTACAAATGATGTCACCACAACCGATGCCACAACAACCGATGCCACTACAACTGATGTCACTACAACCGATGCCACTACAACTGATGTCACTACAACGGATGCCACTACAACTAATGCCACTACAACCGATGCCACTACAGCTGATGCCACTACAACCGATGCCACTACAGCTGATGCACCCACAACCGATGCCACTACAACCGATACCACTACAACTGATGCCACTACAATCGATGCCACTACAGCTGATGCACCCACAACCGATGCCACCACAACAGATGCCACTACAACTGATGCCACTACAACTGTTGCCACCACAACCGATGCCACTGCAACTGATGCCACTACAACCGATGCCACCACAACTGATGTCACTACAACCGATGCCACCACAACCGATGCCACCACAACTGATGCCACTACAACCGATGCCACTACAACCGTTGCCACCACAGCCGATGCCACTGCAACTGATTTCACCACAACCGATGCAACTACGGCTGATTCCACAGCAACGGGTTCCATGCCTGAAACAACCACAGGTGACTTTGCCACAACTGGCTCCACAACCACAGGTGACTCTGCCACAACTGGCTCCACAACCACAGGTGACTCTGCCACAACTGGCTCCACAACCACAGGTGACTCTGCCACAACTGGCTCCACAACCACAGGTGACTCTGCCACAACTGGCTCCACAACCACAACCACAAGTGTGACTGGCTCCACAACCACAGGTGACTCTGCCACAACTGACTCCACAACCACAGGTGACTCTGCCACAACTGGCTCCACAACCACAAGTGACTCTGCCATAACTGGCTCCACAACCACAGGTGACTCTGCCACAACTGGCTCCACAACCACAGGTGACTCTGCCACAACTGGCTCCACAACCACAGGTGACTCTGCCACAACTGGCTCCACAACCACAGGTGACTCTGCCATAACTGGCTCCACA
>NC_091578.1:6702363-6707363 GCF_042767895.1 Penaeus vannamei
AACCGAAGCCACTACAACTGATGCCACCACAACTGATGCCACTACAACCGATGCCACCACAACCGATGCCACTACAACTGATGCCACTACAACTGATGTCACTACAACCGATGTCACTACAACTGATGCCACCACAACCGATGCCACTACAACGGATGTCACCACAACCGATGCCACTACAACTGATGCCACTACAACCGATGCCACCACAACCGATGCCACCACAACCGATGCCACCACAACCGATGCCACTACAACTGATGTCACCACAACCGATGCCACTACAACTGATGTCACCACAACCGATGCCACTACAACCGATGCCACTACAACTGATGCCACTACAACTGATGTCACAACAACCGATGCCACTACAACTGATGCCACCACAACCGATGCAACTACAACGGATGTCACCACAACCGATGCCACTACAACTGACGTCACCACAACTGATGCCACTACAACCGATGCCACCACAACGGATGTCACTACAACTGATGTCACCACAACCGATGCCACTACAACTGATGCCACTACAATCGATGCCACTACAACCGATGCCACCACAACTGATGCCACTACAACCGATGACACCACAACCGATGCCACTACAACTGATTTCACCACAACCGATGCCACTACAACTGATGTCACCACAACCGATGCCACTACAACTGATTTCACCATAACCGATGCCACTACAACTGATGTCACCACAACCGATGCCACTACAACCGATGCCACTACAACCGATGCCACTACAACTGATGCCACTACAACTGATGTCACTACAACCGATGCCACCACAACCGATGCCACCACAACTGATGCCACTACAACTGATGTCACCACAACCGATGCCACTACATCCGATGCCACAACTGATGCCACTACAACTGATGCCACTACAACCGATGCCACTACAACTGATGCCACTACATCTGATGTCACTACAAGCGATGACACCACAAACGATGCTACCACAACCGATGCCACTACAACTGATGTCACCACAACCGATGTCACTACAACCGATGCCATTACAACTGTTGCCACTACAACCGATGCCACATCTGATGCCACTACAACCGATGCTACTACAACTGATGTCACCACAACTGATGCCACTACAACCGATGCCACTACAACCGATGCCACTACAACCGATGCCACTACAACGGTTGTCACCACAACTGACGCCACTACAACCGACGCCACTACAGCTGATGCACCCAAAACCGATGCCACTACAACGGATGTCACCACAACCGATGCCACTACAACCGATGCCACCACAAATGATGTCACTACAACTGATGTCAGAACAACCGATGCCACTACAGCTGATGCCACTACAACCGATGCCACCACAACTGATGTCACTTCAACTGATGCAACTACAACCGATGCCACTACAGCTGATGACTCTACAACCGATGCCACTACAACTGATGCCACTACAACCGATGCCACTACAGCTGATGCACCCACAATCGATGCCACTACAACTGATGCCACTACAATCGATGCCACTACAGCTGATGCACCCACAACCGTTGCCACCACAACCGATGCCACTGCAACTAATGTCACTACAACCGATGTCACTACGGCTGATTCCACAGCAACGGGTTCCACGCCTGAAACAACCACAGGTGACTTTGCCACAACTGGCTCCACAACCACAGGTGACTCTGCCACAACTGGCTCCACAACCACAGGTGACTCTGCCACAACTGGCTCCACAACCACAGGTGACTCTGCCACAACTGGCTCCACAACCACAGGTGACTCTGCCACAACTGGCTCCACAACCACAGGTGACTCTGCCACAACTGGCTCCACAACCACAGGTGACTCTGCCACAACTGGCTCCACAACCACAGGTGACTCTGCCACAACTGGCTCCACAACCACAGGTGACTCTGCCACAACTGGCTCCACAACCACAGGTGACTCTGCCACAACTGGCTCCACAACCTCCGCCCCCAGCACGACACCGCCTCAGGACCGCATCGACGCCGAAGACTTGCTGACCAGGTACATCCAGTTCCTCAGCGACGCCACAGCCCCTGTCGACGACGAAAACGCTGACCAAATAGACAGCGGCACCGTCAGCGCCAACAGCTTCATCGAAGAGTTCGACGACCTGATCGACCTGATCGCGCAGACGGGGAAGAGGATCACGGACGGAACCAGGGCGCTGCTGCCACGAGCCCGAGGCGACACGCAGCAGTTGCTGGACAGGATCAACAACGGCCGCATAGCTATCCGAGAAGAGGTTGAGCGGCTGAATCCACTCGCTGAAAACACAATTACCCTTCCCACACTGGCACCTTAAAGGGTAATATGCAGTGACACGCCTTGGAATACATATATATGTATATGGATACATAATGCATATATACATACTGTAAGTATGGATACATACTGTGTTTGTGTATTCCAGGACTAACTACCACAATATATACGAATTTCAAACTGAAATTAAATACTGTGGTTCTTTTCAAATTCATCGATTTACTGAGTCTTTTTTGTCAACACATTCTAATCCCAGTAGCTTGTCAAAACAAAATCAAAACTAGCGGCAAAGCTGAAGAGCTACTGTGTTTGCTGCGATTCAGACGCATGTAAAATGTTATGAAAATAATAATAATAATAATAATAATAATAATAATAATAATAATAATAAAAATAAAAAAATGAAGCTATTGTATTTTTTATGCTAATCTTAAATTGACCCCAATGGAAGTCATAGTACTTGAACCTGGATAGCTCTCCTTTGAAGGTCTGGGAAGTCATATACTACTAACATAAATAAAGGTTCTAACTAGCAGTACAAATTTAGAAGGTATATACCAATGGTAATACAACTATCGAGAAGAGTTGTTACAAATGTAGCAAATGCAAAATGTGCTGTTGTTGTGACTAAAAAATCTAGTCTCTTCTTACATAGACTGTCCAAACTGTGAAAATGAGCACATATTCAAGTGACCAAATTTTACAAATACAAATACATGTGTCATTATATAAAATAGAAAAGAAAAAGAAAGAAAAAACACAAAGTAACGGAAAATGAAAGTCGCAAGAGCAAGAAATAGATAAATGAATAAATAAATATATAGATTTATTTATATCAAACATTTATAAACACTTGGATATGAATATACGTATGTATTCATAAAACTATATATAGAAATATAAACATATATATATATATATATATATGTATATGTATATATATATATATATATATATATATATATATATATATATATATATATATATATGAAGGAGGGTGAGCGAGGCTTGTGCTAAAACACACACACACACACACACACACACACACACACATATATATATATACATAAATAATATATGTATATATACATATATATATATGCTATATATATATTACATATATAATACATAATATATATATATATATATATACACACACACAATCAGATGTGTATATATATGTATATATGTGTGTGTGTGTGTGTGTGTGTGTGTGTGCACATGCATATATATAGATATATTTATACGTGAACACACACACACATATATGTATTATATATACATATTATACACACACACACACACACACATATACATATATATATATATATATATATATATATATATATATATATATATATATATAAATGTGTGAGTGCGTGTGTGTGTGTGTATACTGGTTGACGTTCAAGAATCAGGCAACCTTCAGACATGAAGACTGCCGGATTTTTAAAAATGCCGAATATTACACCATTTTTCTCTTTGCTGAACAGCAACGAAACAGCGGCAAAGATATTATAAACTGAGGAGGAATGAGCTGGAATACTTGTTAGCATGTGTAAGCAAAACCCAACAGCTGATTCTGAGGTACAGCGCCATTAAACTATCAACGGCGACGCCAAAGGATAGTGGCGCGTCAATTCGGTAGATTTGCAAATGCGCTCCGAAATCAGTGCCGGAAATGTGAAGGAACCGGATTACCAATTGCCAGATTTTTAAATATCAACATATATATATACATCTATCTATCTATCTATCTATCTATCTATCTATCTATCTATCTATCTATCTATATATATATATATATATATATATATATATATATATATACGTGTTTGTGTCTTTACACTTTACACTTTTTCGGTATTCCTTTTGGCTGCAAGGTTAATGTTTGTCTGTCTCTACACTTTGCTTCCGATAGTATATTTGCTTTGCTTGAAGATCTCTCACCCTTTTTTCCTCTTCAGTCCTTTGTTCATTTTTATTCTTTTTTCCACTTTTCTCTACAGTATTTCTCTCTCATATTTGGTCATATTTTCTATCATCCGGAATTTATATTCTTCATAGGTGGCCAGGAATTTATTCATGAATGTTAATTACAAAGGGCGTTTCTTTCCCTTTTCGAATAATCCCAGTTACGATATTCTGCCCCACGAATTCGGGATTTATGACCTTGGGAATGTTTACAATCAATATGACTATGTCCTTGTTTACATCAGCCAAATTAGCATTATTCCTTGCATGTTGCCCAAAGTGGGGTTTGAATAGAATTTTCTTTGCCGTCTCTTAATTTCTTCTTTTATAATCTTGATGTCTTTTTCTTTTTTTTTCCATTTCATTTACTGTTTCTTTTACCTCATACTTCGGCATATGTAGCTGTCACCGTTTTTGCCTCCTCCATTATTAGAGCCTGGATGCTTGAGAAATTGTTTTCGATCTGCTTAATAGTTACTTTGATTACTTCAACTTTCCCTTGCAGATTCTGTGCTTCGGTTCCACTACCGTTGCTAGTCTTCATTTCTCCTTCTTCTAACTTTTCCTTGAGTTCCCTGATTTTCATGTCAAACTTTTCCATATTCTTTCTCTGAATGGTTTAGTTCCTGTGTAAATGTTCTACCAGTTCCTTCAAATGTACGTTTTCTTCATGTATTTTCAGGCATTCTGCTACCAGGTTATCTTGGCTTCAAGAGACTCAA
>NC_091578.1:6712363-6717363 GCF_042767895.1 Penaeus vannamei
ATATATATATTAAGAGAAAGAGGACGACCCATATGATAGTAGTGTCATATCAATTTTTATTATGCCATTAATAGTAATAGTTATCAATATATTACATATGGTGATAATGATAATACAAAAAAAAGATAATCATAATACTGAAAATCAACAGGAACAAAAATCATATGAATATCATAGGAATACGTCATAGCCCTCGTATCGACAATGGCAAAGGGAATGCTGTATCCTTAGACACGTTTCCAACACGACCGCAATTGTTCAGGATGAGAACTGTCAACTTGGCTTGTGAGTTGTTAGTACGCAATTATGAGACGTACAAGCAGGTTTACACACAATATAACTGGTACATATCTTTGGAAATTAGCAATGTTAATTTCGAATATATCCCATCCACTTTGGTGATGATATAAGATCAATTTCAGGTGATCGGAACTTGCCTATATTCATCATTACGGCAGATTATGATATGCACTTTTACCATTTTCTCTCTGCAACCACAAACGAAGACACGAACGTTATTTTTAGTAAACATTGAGCCTCCATTTCTACAGGAGATGACAAATAACCGTAGTCCGATAAGGTAATTGCAGGGAATAGGCGATGTTTGTATTGAATTGTATTGAATTATCTTTTAAAGGATTTCAGCCATTTAGTCGCTCATCGAATCTCTTTTTGATAGGCCATTTTGTTAAAAATTAGATAAAAAATAAGACCTTGCACAAAAGAAAAAAAGAAAATATAGGACCAGATAAGCTTATGACTCGAATATCCTTTACAGTGATGCCAAAATAAGTAAAAAAAAAAAAAAATAGTATAAATTAATACCGAATCAAACAGATGATGTTATCATACATTTATGAGTATTTTTTTAATGACTCCTTTAACTAAAGAAAATCTAATGGACAAAATTACGTTGGTTGATATGAAAAACACTAAACAAAGAAATACATCTCAGGAACTGGAACGCCTACTTGTAATTTTCATAATACTGAAGAAAAAGAAAAACTAATAGTATACTGTCTGTCTGAGAAAGAATTACACCAATGGGCATTTGATATCTATACATTAAGGGCATGTAAAGAACTTGGCTATCAATATGCGCTATTGTAATGTAACAACACACAAAATAGAAAATAAACGTGTATAATATAATTAAGGGAAGAACAAAGTACAAGAACGACATTTGACGCATCTGAACACATCGGTACTTGTAGTATGTCAGTGCTTGCACAATTACCCGACTGCTAGCAACATTCTCTCTCTCTCTCTCTCTCTCTCTCTCTAAAAAGAAAAAGAAAAAAAAAATCTTATATTACTACAGGCATGTAAATGTTACCTTAATAATCAAATTCCATTCTGACGTGTTATCATAATTTTCTTTTAATTAGTAAACTGGCCTTCGACGAGCCATTCCGTGGGCGAAAATGCACATCGTCCGAGCGAAACCAAGTGACGAGGGATAGGCGACACGAAGGCGACGGCAGCGCAGCCATTCCGACAGGTATGTGGCCGATAGACTTTCAGTTCAAAAAGTATACAGAAATACGATTGTAAAAAGGAACAAGACTCTGCCATTCCAATATTACTTAGGGATCTAAAAGGCAGGTGATAATCTTTGACCAACAACCAGAAATTATATATAACATATAAAAAAGTTCTTGGTGGATTTACAAAATAAAGGAAACTCCTAAGAAATGTCTAAAACACACCCACCAGAAGGCTCTTTCATGGTTAGGCATACTAATGAAATGCACACACACATATTAGTGTAAATGGATTATGAAGCGAGAAAGGTACAGAGGAACTGGACAATACTTTTGGAGAATCATGAAGCAGACTTTAACTGACTGAATGAAGAGGATTTTCTCGAGGGAAAAAAAATCGTTTCTACACACGGAGCAGACACTTCATCTCAAAATTTAACAAAATGAAGTGCGTCCTAAATGTCAAATACTATGGTAACAGTGAATGCAAATTTGAATAGTATTTTCGTATATAATACATGTTAAAACAAAAGTTATTATACGACACTAAAAGCTTTGGTTATTAATGAACAATGAAGTCATATATCTAACTGAGGACCAATACTGGCCCGCAGTTAGATATATGACCTTTGTTGATTGATGATCCGTAAGTGGAAATAGTTCATTTGACTTTGAAATCAGCGCCCTTACTCATCATTGTGCTCTCTATCTACTCCTTTTTAACATATAACGGAGGATATGCTAATAGAAGTCGATTACACAATCAGAATACCTCAAAAATGGAAATACTTCACATAACCCCGAAATGCCCTCCCCTGATGAAAGTGAGATTGATACAAAGTTGGTGTAATTTCTTTCAAGATTTTTTGAAAACTCTAGAAACTTCTTGCTCATAATTGTCTTTTGACGGAACTCCTTGGCCAGATATACTGGTCTGTTTTCGTAACCAAACCTAGAATTTTCAGACTAGCTCCAGAGGAAATTTGCCACAGTTTCATGACGTCTCTATAGTAAACAAACTGCCAACGATAAAATTCATTTGATTTTGTAGCCGCTTATAGATTATGTTATAAACTAGTAAGTTGTCACCATGTGTGCCGACCAGAAGTATTAACTGGAGTATAATGACAGCTTTATCATGCTCAAGATAAATACTAGCCATTTATTATGGCATCCGTGGATGTTCAAAGTGCGTTTTTTATTTCTATTTGTTATTTCCATTCTAAACCCATATTTTGAAACACCTATCTTTACTACGAGCAGTAGATATTATCCTTACAGATTGCTGCTCTAAAGTGTGTAGACTTCTTTCGCTTTTTTTTTTTTAGTTAATCATAAAGTTTGTGCTACATATATAGACGATTTTTATTTATTTATTATCTTTATTATTATTATTATTTCGTCTATCTCCTTTGGCTAATGTAAAAGGAATGTAAGATTTCTTCGTCGGCAATTTCCCTATGGTTGCTAACAGCGCCGTCTCTTTTCTTCCGCGAATGATTCGGTCCCCCACGATACAGGGGAATGAGTCGTCTCACATTACGGTAGTTTGTTTACATTGACAGCAAGATGGATGTCTGGACTGTTTTAACGAATTCGACAAGGCGAAGCAAACCAAACTATATTTTGCTCGCGTTTTTCGTCAAAAATGCGCCTATAGGGAGTTGTGATTCCTTTAGATAAAAATGTGTTGATAGAATAGACCGTAATCAACTTATGTGTATTTTTTTTTTCTTCTTCTTCTTCTTTATCGTACTATTATTAACAAGCCCGGTGTGATCTCTGGGATGTTAGTACTCTACACTTCTTTTTCCTCTCATGCAGTAATGGTCTGTGTTTTACATGCGTTGACCACATGTGAAATAGTGACGCATTCCTTCACCTTTTCTGATATGTTTACCTGAAAAATCGAGATAATGCTTACCACGTGTTAGATGAAGTGTGGGTTGCAAGAGCACTTTCGGGGAAACGTTTTTAGTGATAAAATTCTGACGGACAATTACATTCTGCTAACGAATAATAGTTAAGATTTGACGCTGTGCACCTGCGGTTTTTGTGTCGACATTCTCTCTCTCTCTCTCTCTCTCTCTCTCTCTTTATCGAGACTACACCTTTCATCACGAGTCACAGTTGTCGACAAGTCCTCGCTCCGGACGGAAGTACAGAGCGCCATGGATCCGAGGGGCGCCTTCCTGTTCCTGGCGGTGTCGGCGATTTGGCTGAGTGGGTCCGTTCGCTCAGCGGCTTTGGTAGGAGTCCTATTCTTCTCGTTCTTGGCGGCCGATCTCTTTTGCTTGCGGTTTTAAGTCATTATTTACTGTAATCGCTTTGAGGCTTCTGTCTCATCGCTTTGGCTTAAGCCGATCTCCGTTCATATCCTGCAGAAGCAGAAAGATTGTTTTCTTTCACTCACTTTTCATATACAAACGCGTGCACGCAAACACAAGTATTACAGTATTATATGTATATTATATATATGTATATGCATATACATATGTGTATATAAATATGTATACACACATATATACATATATACAAACATGTATGCTGTATGTTTATTTGTATATGTATATGTATGTATGCATATATATATATATATATATATATATATATATATATATATATATGTGTGTGTGTGTGTGTGTGTGTGTGTGTGTGTGTGTGTGTGTGTGTGTGTGTGTGTGTGTGCATATGTATAGATATTTATGTGTGTACACACACACACACACACACAGATATGTATGCGTGCGTGTGTGTGTGCCTGTGGAACACAGGCACAAGCAAGACGTTTCGGAATACACACACGATTGGCAATATACAGTAGAGGAAAACCCCAGACAAACACTCGGGAGGAGGCGAGGTGAAACACTCCAAGAGATCCTTCAAGTATGGACGATGTAAGGGCTTCAGGCAGTTTTTTTCCCTTACGAATTTAAAGATTTATAAACTAATCTAGCGGCCTTCCATCATGTCAGTGGATACAGCAAGGATCAGATTCTTTATTGTAACGTCCTTTGTGTGATCAGCTGCCATTTCGTCAGGAGCCAGTTTCGCCTGTGTAATATTTAGCACATCCTTTATGTAAGTAAATACGTAATCACTAGTAAATCTAGTCGAGTTCCTGGTTGATAACTTCGCATTCACTTCTGATTTCTTTATTTCCAAGCAGCGATTAGAGAGACAAAAAAAGATGGATGGATCTGCATAGTAGCTGCCTAAAATGTAATTTGATGATGTAAGATGCCTAGGTCTACCGCAGATGTAGGTATTAAGATTCAGTATTTATTTATTTCCCCTACCTCATCCCACTAGATAAACCCCGAGGAATTTTGGTTAGATACTGCCGGCGGAGACGTTCATGTCGGCATGAATTTTAAAAGGATTGTGTTGAACTTTGAGCAGTACTTATCAGCCTATTTGTTATGACTTACATTTCGTTCCCCTGAATCGGAGGTTTTTGCTTAGTTACTGACTGTCATTCACAATCTCCAGCACGATAAAAAAAAAAAAGTAGGA
>NC_091578.1:6724863-6729863 GCF_042767895.1 Penaeus vannamei
TTTCATTTTGAAAATATCTTTGATTATGATAGTAATAACAATCATACTATTTACGACGATTTTGATGTTACATTAATGTGATAATCATTCGTCACCATCATTACTATCGTAAGCATCGCCGTCTTCATCGTCATCACCATGACTCTCATGATGAGAATACTAGCGATAATTATGATGATGGTAATAAGATTCTGAATCATGGGAGTAATACTGATAACAAGGACATCAATGAAACTGCCCCAAAGAGGATGATTATTAAGTGATTTCTATACTAATATTTGGTTACGTGTGGAGTTACTAATTCTAGGCTCTTTTACCAGTCAAAAAGGACCCAGGTACCACGATTGGACCGCAACCACAGACCTCTCCCGGACCGCAACCGCAAACTAGCCCTGGACCGCAGCCACAAACCAGCCCTGGACCGCAGCCACAAACCAGCCCTGGACCGCAGCCACAAACCAGCCCTGGACCGCAACCGCAAACTAGCCCTGGACCGCAACCGCCTACCAGCCCTGGACCGCAACCACAAACTAGCCCTGGACCGCAACCGCTAACCAGCCCTGGACCGCAGCCACAAACCAGCCCTGGACCGCAACCGCTAACCAGCCCTGGACCGCAACCGCTAACCAGCCCTGGACCGCAACCGCTAACCAGCCCTGGACCGCAACCGCTAACCAGCCCTGGACCGCAGCCACAAACCAGCCCTGGACCGCAACCGCTAACCAGCCCTGGACCGCAACCGCTAACCAGCCCTGGACCGCAACCGCTAACCAGCCCTGGACCGCAACCGCTAACCAGCCCTGGACCGCAACCGCTAACCAGCCCTGGACCGCAACCGCTAACCAGCCCTGCACCGCAACCGCTAACCAGCCCTGGACCGCAACCGCTAACCAGCCCTGGACCGCAACCGCAAACCAGCCCTGCACCGCAACCGCTAACCAGCCCTGGACCGCAACCGCTAACCAGCCCTGGACCGCAACCGCTAACCAGCCCTGGACCGCAACCGCTAACCAGCCCTGGACCGCAACCGCTAACCAGCCCTGGACCGCAACCGCTAACCAGCCCTGGACCGCAACCGCTAACCAGCCCAACCAGCCCTGGACCGCAACCGCTAACCAGCCCTGGACCGCAACCACAAACCAGCCCTGGACCGCAACCGCTAACCAGCCCTGGACCGCAACCGCTAACCAGCCCTGGACCGCAACCGCTAACCAGCCCTGGACCGCAACCGCTAACCAGCCCTGGACCGCAACCACAAACCAGCCCTGGACCGCAACCGCTAACCAGCCCTGGACCGCAACCGCTAACCAGCCCTGGACCGCAACCGCTAACCAGCCCTGGACCGCAACCGCTAACCAGCCCTGGACCGCAACCGCTAACCAGCCCTGGACCGCAACCGCTAACCAGCCCTGGACCGCAACCGCTAACCAGCCCTGGACCGCAACCGCTAACCAGCCCTGGACCGCAACCGCTAACCAGCCCTGGGCCACAACCACTGACCTCTTCCGGATCGCAACCACAAACGACAATAGCAGATACAGCTACTCCAACTACAACTATCGCAGATACAGTGGCTGCAGATACATCAACTATTGCAGATACAACAATTATTGCAGATACAACAACTATTGCAGATGCAATGACTACTGCAGATATAACATCAACTGCTGATACAACTACAGCAGATACTACTGCAGATACAACAACTGCTGCTACAACTGCAGATACAACAACTGCTGCTACAACTGCAGATACAACAACTGCTGCTACAACAACAGCAGATACAACTACAGCAGATACTACAGCAGATACAACAACTGCTGCTACAACAACAGCAGATACAACTGCGGCAGATACCACTGCAGATACAACAACGATTACTGTTACAACAACGGCAGATACAACAACGACTGCTGATACATCTACTGGAGATACAAGGACTAACGATACAACAACTGCAGATACAACCACTGCAGATACGACTACTGCAGATACTACTACTGTAGATACAACTAATGCAGATACAACAACGACTGCAGATACAACAACCACTGCAGATACAACAACCACTGCAGATACAACAACCACTGCAGATACAACAACCACTGCAGATACAACAACCACTGCAGATACAACAACCACTGCAGATACAACAACCACTGCAGATACGATTACTGCAGATACAACAACCACTGCAGATACAACTACTGCAGATACAACAACCACTGCAGATACAACCACTGCAGATATTACAACCACTGCAGATACAACAACCACTGCAGATACGACTACTGCAGATACAACAACCACTGCAGATACGACTACTGTAGATACAACAACCACTGCAGATACAACCACTGCAGATATTACAACCACTGCAGATACAACAACCACTGCAGATACGACTACTGCAGATACAACAACCACTGCAGATACGACTACTGCAGATACAACAACCACTGCAGATACAACCACTGCAGATATTACAACCACTGAAGATACAACTACTGCAGATACAACAACCACTGCAGATACGACTACTGCAGATACAACAACGATTGCTGTTACAACAACTGCAGATACAACGACTGCAGATACAACAATTGCAGATACAACCACTGCAGGTACAACTACTGTAGATACTACGACTGCAGATACAACCACAATAGATACAACTACTGCAGTCACATCAACGGCTGTAGATACAACGACGGCCGAAACAACGACTACGGCCATCACAACTACAACCATACCTACCACCACTATTGCCTTCAACGTAACTGCAAGGCTTCTAGAGCTCGCAACCATCGACCCTTCCCTGGGGGCTCTGGAAGCGGCCCTGGACGAGGCCAGCGACAGACTCGGCACCATCGACAGCACCGGCCGAAGGAGAGTTCGGAGGCAAGCCGCTGGCGAGCCAGCAACCAGTACAACCGATGCCACCACAACTGATGCCACTACAACTGATGCCACTACAACCGATGCCACCACAACTGATGCCACTACAACCGATGCCACCACAACTGATGCCACTACAACCGATGGCACTACAACCGATGCCACTACAACCGATGCCACCACAACTGATGCCACTACAACCGATGCCACTACAACCGATGCCACCACAACTGATGCCACTACAACCGATGCCACCACAACTGATGCCACTACAACCGATGCCACCACAACTGATGCCACTACAACCGATGCCACCACAACTGATGCCACTACAACCGATGGCACTACAACTGATGCCACTACAACCGATGCCACTACAACCGATGCCACCACAACTGATGTCACTACAACCGATGCCACTACAACCGATACCACCACAACTGACGCCACTACAACCGATGCTACCACATCTGATGTCACTACAACCGATGTCACCACAACCGATGCCACCACAACTGATGCCACTACAACCGATGCCACTACAACTGATGCCCCTACAACCGATGCCACCACAACTGATGCCATTACAACCGATGCCACTACAACCGATGCCACCACAACTGATGCCACTACAACCGATGTCACCACAACCGATGCCACCACAACTGATGCCACTACAACCGATGCCACTACAACTGATGCCACTACAACCGATGCTACCACAACCGATGCCACTACAACCGATGCCACCACAACTGATGTCACTACAACCGATGCCACCACAACCGATGCCACCACAACCGATGCCACAACAACTGATGCCACTACAACCGATGCCACCACAACTGATGCCACTACAACCGATGCCACAACAACTGATGCCACTACAACCGATGCCACCACAACCGATGCCACTACAACGGATGCCACCACAACTGCTGTCACTACAACTGCTGTCACTACAACCGATGCCACTACAACCGATGCCACCACAACTGATGCCACCACAACTGATGTCACCACAACCTATGCCACCACAACCGATGCCACCACAACCGATGCCACTACAACTGATGCCACTACAACCGATGCCACTACAACGGATGTCACCACAACCGAAGCCACTACAACTGATGCCACCACAACTGATGCCACTACAACCGATGCCACTACAACCGATGCCACTACAACTGATGTCACTACAACCGATGCCACCACAACTGATGCAACCACAACCGATGCCACTACAACGGATGCCACCACAACCGATGCCACCACAACCGATGCCACCACAACCGATGCCACTACAACCGATGCCACCACAACTGATGTCACCATTACCGATGCCACTACAACTGATGCCACCACAACCGATGCCACCACAACTGATGCCACCACAACTGATGCCACCACAACCGATGCCACTACAACTGATGCCACCACAACCGATGCCACCACAACCGATGCCACCACAACCGATGCCACCACAACTGATGCCACCACAACCGATGCCACTACAACTGATGCCACCACAACCGATGCCACCACAACCGATGCCACCACAACCGATGCCACCACAACTGATGTCACCACAACCGATGCCACCACAACCGATGCCACTACAACTGATGTCACCACAACTGATGCCACCACAACCGATGCCACTACAACTGATGTCACCACAACCGATGCCACTACAACTGATGTCACCACAACCGATGCCACTACAACCGATGCCACTACAACTGATGCCACTACAACTGATGTCACTACAACCGATGCCACTACAACTGATGCCACCACAACCGATGCCACTACAACGGATGTCACCACAACCGATGCCACTACAACTGATGCCACTACAACCGATGCCACCACAACCGATGCCACTACAACTGATGTCACTACAACCGATGCCACTACAACTGATGTCACCAAAACCGATGCCACTACATCCGATGCCACAACTGATGCCACTACAACTTGCCACTACAGATGCCACTACAACCGATACCACTACATCTGATGTCACTACAAGCGATGACACCACAACCGATGCCACTACAACTGATGTCACCACAACCGATGTCACTACAACCGAT
>NC_091578.1:6739863-6767033 GCF_042767895.1 Penaeus vannamei
ATACCCTGTATAGTGAGTTTTTTGTTTCTGACATTGGTTCTCAGTGCCATTGCTTTGGATTTTGCTGCTGATATTTTTAGAACCGTCCTACAACACTCTTCAGACACCAGGTTCAGACAACGCTGAGCTCTAGTAAGGCAGTGATTGCCAGAGGCTATGATTGCCAAGTCATCTGCATAAGAGATGATCTTGCATCCCTCTGGCAGGTGAATGTCGAGTATGTTGGACATGAGGGTATTAAACAGGGCTGGATTAAGAACCCCTCCCTGAGGAGTTCCATTTTCAAGTGGCATGTGCTGTGAGAGGTGGCCTTGAAATCTGACATTTGCTGATCTATTTTTAAAATGGTCAGCTATCCAGGCCAAGAGTCTGCCTTTGACTCCTTTGTGGATTAGGGTTTCTTGAATGGCAAGCGGACTTGCCAACTCAAAAGCCTTCTCCAGGTCAAGGAAGACAACCACGGCGGGCGAGGTGCAGATTGTGCTTAAGAGTGTGGAAATGCTATGAGCAGTGCTCTTACCCCTTGTGAACCCGTGCAGGTGTTCATGGGGGGGGGGGGGGCGTTTTCCATCGGAGCCTGTTGAGTACCATCTTTTCAGCTGTTTTACCCAGGCAGCTGAGAAGAGAGATGGGACGGTACTTGCCAGGCTCCTTTGGTTTTGGGATGGGAACTATTGTGGCTTGTTTCCAGCTCTGGGGCACCGTGGCTGTTTGCCAGGATTTGTTGATAAGCTGCAAGAGTGCAAGTTCTCCTGCAAGGCCTAGATGCGAAATGATGGGGTTAGAGATCCCATCAGATCCCGGTGCTGACCCAGAACTGGATTTGTATGATTTTCTTAGTTCCCCAAGAGAGAACAAGGCATCCATTTCATCAGCTTCGAGTGCCTTGTCTCTTATGAGAGCAAGTCTTTCTGGATTTAAGTTTTGTTGTTTTTCTCTCATCATTGAAGGCAGATTGTTGGTGCTGGTTCTGGCAGAGAACTCAAGCACCAATCTGTTAGCCTCTGATTGTGGGTCATGATGAGTGCATTTCGGGGCTTGGCGGCTTGTCGCTTGCCACAACTCTGTAAGGCTGGTCTGGTGCCCAAAAGACTGGCACCATTCCAGCCATTTTTCCTGCCTTACTCTGTTGGCAGTTTCCTTGGCATCCACGACAGCTTCCCTCAACAGGGCCAGATTGTCGGGAGATCTTTGCCGTCGGAAGTTTTTTCTACACATATTAACCCTGTGGTTGACCTCTTTGATCTCATCATTATAGTACCAGGCGTCTTTGTGAATTCTGGACCATGGGCGAGTTTTGGGAATGGTTTGTGAGGCTGCCTGGTTTATGGCCTGGATTAGCCTTGCCTCTAGCACATCCACGTTTTCATTATTGTTATTGGGTTCATTGTCTTTCAGACATCGAGCCAAGCCTTCCTGGAAGGCAAACCAGTTGGCCTTGTCAGTTTTCCATATAGGAATGTGATGTGGTCTTTGGGCTGGACCTGCATCCATTAGTGTGGTGACTATGCCGTAGTGATCACTAGTAACCGTATCATCGACACACCACCGAATTCTCTCCACCATTGTTGCAGTGGCAAAGGTGAGGTCTAGGACCCCTCCCTTCACATGCGTTGGTTCTTTGGTGTTGAGAAGAGCGATCTCAGGGAATGTCTCAAGCACTTCTGCTATGTGAATGCCTGCCGCGTTCGGCCTTTTGCGGGGATTCAGCATGGCCATGTGTGCATTGAAGTCTCCCTCTATGATCACTCGGTCTTGTGCTGCAGTAGCACAGACCTGGTTTAGATCTAAGCTCTCACACAGTGGTTTGCTATAAATATTGTATATTTTTATAGAGCCCCCAGGTAGCTGAATCTCAACAGCAAGAGATTCAACACCATCTCCACAGTGCGGCGGGTTGGCTATTAGGGAGCAAGGGATAGCTTCTTTTACCAGGGTCATCAGGCCTCTAGCACCATCCAGGTTTGGAGTGGTGAAGGCGTGATATCCTGAGAGGCACACGGATCCCATTGTTAGTGTCTCCTGGAGCATGACGTCAATGCTCCTTGCTCGCACAACTGACTGGAGAAAGGAGTTCTTGCTATTATAGCTACAGATATTCCACTGCAGTATGCTTAGATTGTGTGCCATGATGGTTACTCAGTGTCACTTGCTTCAGCTTCAGATGCCCCAGTGCTGGTGGCATCAGATAAATACAGATCCTCGTTGATTGAGGATTGTACAACTTCCTCTAAGTCAGACACTCCGGTTAAGGCTCTACCGAGGGGTGTAGGGCCTAGGTTGGAAGTGCCACCTCGGGTCAGAGGACGAGACTTTGGCTGTACAGACTCGGCCTGCTGCACAGTTTCAGCCTGTCCTGACAGACTAGCTGGGGTTTCATGTAATGTTTCTCTTGAAGCTAGCCTGCCATCCGAGGATTTCGGGAGGGGAGCGCTGCTCGTTATCGGTTTGGAGGCTTCTAGCTTCCTTCCCTTCAGAGCTGCCACAGTTTGGGCCATAGCCGTCATGGCGACCTGCACTGCTTTCTCCGCTTCCTCACTGGTCCTCCCCAAGGCTGTTGCTACTGCAGAAACTACAGCACTCAACAGGAGTCATATCTTTCTCGTCAAAGAAAAGATTATCATCTACTCTCTGTTAGAGGTATCCAATTTTCTCTGTGGGGGCGACTCCTTCCTCTTAGGAGGTCGGGGAGTCTTTTCTTTTTGATTTTGTTTTTTGTTTTGGCCCCAGACATAGGTGCCTGGGGGCGCAGGGACAAAGTCAGGACGCTTTTTGGCTAGCTCCTGCTTTTTAATCACTGCCTGTTTCCTGACAGAGCAAGCCAGGCTCCAGGCATGATGTTTTTTGGCACAGTTTGGACACTTGGCTGTTGTGTCCTTCTGGCCATCTTTGTGTGCCTTTATACACACTTCGGTTTCGTGTGCCTCGCTGCATACACCACATTTGGCTTTGGCCTTGCAGTTGGCCTGGTGATGCCCAAATTTCTGGCACGTGAAACACCTCAAGGGCTCTGGCACATATGTCCTGAGCTTGTATGAGCCCCAGTTACCCAGATCAAGGGTGGTGATTGGGGCTCCCTTGAGGATAACCAGGACTTGCCTGGTTGGAGACTTCCCTTTGGTCATGCGGGAAGCCTCCACCACTTGTGGGAGAGACGTGATCACCTCCACGTCGAATCCTAGTTGAAAGCCAAGTAGCACCATCTTGGACTTTTTCTCTTGGGACGTCAGTGGTGAGATACACACCTTTCTCCCATCTTTTAGCACCTTGATTTCCTGCAGGAAATTCATGGTGGCTTTGTCTTTGGGGGCAATGATCATGCCCTCATCTCTGGAGATTCGGATTGATAATCTTACATTTCTTTCCTTCTCCAATGCCCTTACCAGCTGGTATGCATTGTCGAAGTCTTTAGTTTTTTTGTTTTTTTTTTTGGTACCTTAAACCGCGTTAGTCGACTTGGGGTGTGTTCTGCCTCTTCTTCAGAGTCAGTTTCCACCCTTCGTCGCTTCCCGCCTCCCCTTTGCAGGGGTTTAAGGCCTTTGGAAGTGGGGGCAGCTGTTTTGGCTGGTACAGCTGGAGCCCCTTCTTGACTGAGGGAGTTCTGAGGAGAGTTCAGGTTTCCCTCAGTCTGATGTGCATGGACAGACTTTGTGGTTGGTGTTTCTGTCTTGTCCTTGCTCAGTTCAGGAGGCCGGACACGTTCGGCCTGCTTTTGGGTTTTCTTTCGCCCCCCTGCAGCCTGATTCATATTGTGGTCATTTAGAGAGTTGGAAACAGATTGTTCCCCTTTCGGGGATTATCATTATACCTCCTCTCTGGGTGAGGTCTTAAGAAGGGCCTCACAAAAAGCTCTGATCCCTACACTCGACCCTCAGTACCACAGGACAGGAGATCCCCCTGGGTGGGCTGAACTCGGAGTTTTGGTGTGGTAAACGCTCTGCACCCCAATCCTGCTACAAGGGGTGTGTGATCACATCACCGCAGCCCAGGCGAATGTTGGAAATCAACGTTTCCCACAGGCCCAGGCTGCAACAAGAAGTCAGAAAGAGAGGGCAAGAGTTAGACACCGAAAAGTGCCCTTGGTGCGTGGCCACAAACTATGTCCAGGACCAGAGGGTCCAGACCTGGTTTGTAACCTCGCTCTCCAAGGGAGCGGTAGTGGGGCACTTACTACAAGAGAAGGCCTGGCCAATTGTCGCGGCGAACCACGATAAATTGGCGGAGCTCTCTGTGTAGTTTGTTGTCAAAGAGTATCAAAATCAAGCTCAAGTCTGGTGGCTTTTGCTCTGAAGGATCACGCCAAGTGGGTGACAATAATGCCTCGCCAATTGGGTGATCTCTCTCTGCACACCACAGGGGAGAGGGCTTGTGAAGTGTGTACACCACAGGGGAGAGGACCTGTGTGTGCTGAACTCGGCCCGGGTGCGGGAGCTTAAGTGGGTCTGAGCTGTGCCAGCCACCCGGGAACGAGGGGAGCCTGCGGTCCAATGGGCGAGCCGTGAGGTGTGCGTGGTCAACCAATCAGGTCTCGGTATGAGTCGTCGAGAAGCTGCTGATGGTGAGGGCAAGAGGACAGGCTGTGGACCTGGACCCAACCTGGGGGAAATATGCAGAGCTGCAGGTTGCGGGGTCGGCTACAACAGCCTTTTGAGAGAAACGTCGAAAAAAAAAATCGCTTTTTAATGGTAATTATGAGGATTTTAACATTAATTCAGGTAATTATGATGATTTCCCTGATGATTCCTTTATTATTGACAATAATGATGATAATTATGATGATAATGACAATGATAATGACAACAATAATGATAATAATGATAAAGTCATAATTATAATGATAATCTTGAGAATTACTTCAATAATAGCAATAATTAACTCTATTCCAATAATTTCCATACTAATAATGGCAATAGAAATAATAATAACATCATTATCATTGTCATTATAATTATTATTATTGTCATTATTATTTGTAAGATCATCATTATTGCTATTATCATTATATAAATAGTTACAATGATAAAAATAGCAATAATAATTAGCATAATAATTATTACAACTGCAATAATGATGATAATAATAATGATAACCATAATGGTAATGGTAAAATTATAATAATCATAAATAAGATGACAGCAATGATAATAATGATGATAATAATTATCATTCAGTCCATTTATAATGAAATAAAGGCAGAAGTATTAAAATTCCACAGGTCGAAAAAACGGTAAAATCTTATGAGAGAAACGTCGAAAAAAAAAACTTTTCGTTTTTTAATGATAATTATGAGAATTTTAACATTAATTCAGGTAATTATAATGATTTCCATGATGATTCCTTTATTATTGACAATAATGATAATTATGATGATATTGACAATGATAATGACAATAATAATGATAATAATGATAGTCATAATTATAATGATAATCTTGATCATTACTGCAATAATAGCAATAATTAACTCTATTCCAATAATTTCCATACTAATAATGGCAATAGAAATAATAATAACATCCTTATCATTGTCATTATAATTATTATTATTGTCATTATTATATCTAAGATCATCATTATTGCATTTATCATTATATAAATAGTTATAATGATAAAAATAGCAATAATAATTAGCATAATAATTATAACTGCAATAATGATGATAATAATAATGATAATCATGATGATAATGACTATAATGATAATAATCATAAAAATGATGACAATAATGATAATAATGATAATAATTATCATTCAGTCCATTTATAATGAAATGAAGGCCATAAGTAATAAATTCCCATAAGGCGAAAAACGGCAAAAGCTGGCGTATTACAGCCTTGTGAGAGAAACATGTAAAAAAAAAACTTTTTCGCTTTTTAATGGTAATTATGAGGATTTTAACATTAATTCAGGTAATTATGATGATTTCCATGATTATTCCTTTATTATTGACACTAATGATGATAATTATGATGATAATTATTATGATAGTAATTATCAAGATTATCATCATAATTATGACTTTATCATTATTATCATTATTGTTGTCATTATCATTGTCATTATCATCATAATTATCATCATTATTGTCAATAATAAAGGAATCATCATGGAAGTCATAATAATTACCTGAATTAATGTTAAAATCCTCATAATCACCATTAAAAAGCGAAAAGGGTTTTTTTCGACGTTTGTCTGAATTATACGCTAGATTTTGCCGTTTTTTCGACTTTTGGGATTTTATTATTTCTGGCCTTTATTTCATTATAAATGGACTGAATGATAATTATTATCATTATTATCATTACTGTCATCATTTTATGATTATTAACATTATAGTCATTATCATCATTATTATCATTACTGTCATCATTTTATTATTATTATCATTATAGTCATTATCATCATGATTATCATTATTATTATCATCATTATTGCAATTATAATAATTATTATACTAATTATTATTGCTATTTTTATCATTATAACTATTTATATAATGATAATAGCAATAATTATGATCTTAGAAATAATATTGGAATAGAGTTAATTATTGCTATTATTGCAGTAATTATCAAGATTATCATTATAATTATGACTTTATCATTATTATCATTATCATTGTCATTATTATTGTCATTATCATCATAATTATCATCATTATTGTCAATAATAAAGGAATTATCATGGAAATCATCATAATTACCTGAATTAATTTTAAAATCCTCATAATTACCATTAAAAAGCGAAATATGTTTTTTTTCGACGTTTCTCTCAAAAGGCTGTAATACGCTGGATTTTGCCGCTTTTTTCGACTTTTGGGAATTCATTACTTCTGGCCTTTATTTCATTATAAAAAGGTTAGTTTACATTAGTTGGAATTTGGTGAGGTTAGGTTAGGTTAGGTTAGGTTAGGCCCAAATTTGACCAGGTGACTCCAAATTTATTTTTCTTACATGAGGTTTATATTAAATCAGTTTCATGGACGTTAGGTTACATTAATTGGAATTTGGTGAGGTTAGGTTAGGTTAGGTTAGGTTAGGCTCAAATTTAACCAGGAGAATCCAAATTTCGTTTTCTTACATAAGGGTTATATTAAATCAGTATAATGGAGGTTAGGTTACATTAGTTGGAATTTGGTGAGGTTAGGTTAGGTTAGGTTAGGCTCATATTTGACCAGGAGACTCCAAATTTCGTTTTCTTACATAAGGTTTATATTAAATCAGTTTAATGGAGGTTAGGTTACATTAACTGGAATTTGGTGAAGTTAGGTTAGGTTTGGTTAGGTTAGGTTAGGCTCAAATTTGACCAGGAGACTCCACATTTCGTTTTCTTACATAAGTTTTATATTAAATCAGTTAAATGGAGGTGAGATTACATTAGCAAGAATTTCGTAAGGTCAGGTTAGGTTAGGTTAGGTTAGGTTAGGTTGAAATTTGACCAGGAGACTCCAAATTTCGTTTTCTCACATAAAGTTTATATTAAATCAGTTTAATGGAGGTTAGATTACATTAGCTAAAATTTGGTGAGGTTAGGTTAGGTTAGGCTCGAGTTTGACCAGGAGACTCCGAATTTCGTTTTCTTACATAAGTTTTATATTAAATCAGTTTAATGGAGGTTAGGTTACATTAGCTGGAATTTGGTGAGGTGAGGTTAGGTTCGGTTAGGTTAGGCTCAAATTTGACCAGGAGACTCCAAATTTCGTTTTCTTACACATGGTTTATATCAAATCAGTTTAATAGAGGTTAGATTACATTAGCTGGAATTTGGTGAGGTTAGGTTAGGTTAGGTTAGGTTAGGTTAGGCTCAAATTTGACCAGGAGACTCCAAATTTCGTTTTCTTACATAAGGCTTATATTAAATCAGTTTAATGGATGTTAGGTTACATTATCTGGAATTTGGTGAGGTTAGGTTAGGGTAGGTTAGGTTAGGGTAGGTTAGTTTACGTTTGGTTAGGTTAGGTTAGGTTAGGTTAGGCTCAAATTTGACCAGGAGACTCCAAATTTCGTTTTCTTACATAAGGTTTATATTAAATCAGTTTCATGGAGGTTAGGTTACATTAGCGTGAATTTGGTGAGGTTAGGTTAGGTTAGACAAATTTGACCAGGAGACTCCAAATTTCGTTTTCTTACATAAGGTTTATATTAAATCAGTTTAATGGAGGTTACTTTACAATAGCTGGAATTTGGTGAGGTTAGGTTAGGTTAGGTTAGGTTAGTCTCAAATTTGACCAGGAGAATCCAAATTTCGTTTTCTTACATAAGGTTTATATTAAATTAGTTTAATGGATATTAGGTTACATTAATTGGAATTTGGTGGGGTTAGGTTAGGTTAGGTTAGAATAGGCTCAAATTTGACCATGAGACTCTAAATTTCGTTTTCTTACATAAGGTTTATATGAAATCAGTTTAATGGAGGTAAGATTACATTAGCATGAATTTGGTGAGGTCAAGTTAGGTTAGGTTCAAATTTGACCAGGAGACTTCAAATTTCGTTTTCTTACATAAGGTTTATATTAAATCAGTTTAATGGAGGTTAGCTTACATAAGCTGGAATTTGGTGAGGTTAGGTTAGGTTAGGTTAGGCTGACCAGGAGACCCCCAAATTTCGTTTTCTTACATAAAGTTTATATCAAATCAGTTTAATGGAGGTTAGGTTACATTAGCTGGAATTTGGTGAGGTTAGGTTAGGTTAGTTAGGGTAGGCTCAAATTTGAGCAGGAGACTCCAAAGTTCGTTTTCTTACATAAGGTTTATATCAAATCAGTTTAATGGAGGTTAGGTTACATTAACTGGAATTTGGTGAGGTTAGGTTAGGTTAGGTTAGATTACGCTCAAATTTGACCAGGAGACTCCAAATTTCGTTTTCTTACATAAGGTTTACATTAAATCAGTTTAATGGAGGTTAGTTTACATTAGCTGGAATTTGATGAGGTTAGGTTAGGTTAGGTTAGGCTTAAATTTGACCAGGAGACTCCAAATTTCGTTTTCTTGCATAAGGTCTATATTAAATCAGTTTAATGGAGGTTAGTTTACAGTACCTCGAATTTGGTGAGGTTAGGTTAGGTTAGGTTAGGCTCAAATTTGACCAGGAGACTCCAAATTTCGTTTTCTTACATAAGGTTTATATTAAATCAGTTTAATGGAGGTAAGATTAATCTATTTGGGATTTGGTGAGGTTAGGTTATGTTTGGTTAGGTTAGCCTGTAATTTGACCAGGAGACTCCAAATTTCGTTTTCTTACATAAGGTTTATATTAAATTAGTTTAATGGGGTGTAGGTTACATTAACATGAATTTGGTGAGGTTAGGTTAGGTTAGGTAAGGTTATGTTAGGCTCAAATTTGACCAGGAGACTCCAAATTTCGTTGTTTTACATAAGGTTTATATTTAATCAGTTTAATGGAGGTTAGGTTACATTAGCTGGAACTTGGTGAGGTTAGGTTAGGTTAGTTTAGGTTAGGTTAGGCTCAAATTTGACCAGGAGACTCCAAATTTCGTTTTCTTTCATAAGGTTTATATAAAATTAGTTTAATGGAGGTAAGGTTGCATTAGCTGGAATATGGTGAGGTTAGGTTAGGTTAGGTTCGATTAGGCTCAAATTTGACCAAGAGACTTCAAATTTCGTTTTCTTACATAAGGTTTACATTAAATTAGTTTAATGGAAGTTAGGTTACATTAGCTGGAATTTGGTGAGGTTAGGTTAGGTTAGGCTCAAATTTGACCAGGAGACTCCATATTTCGTTTTCTTGCATAAGGTTGTGAGGTTGGAAGCCTCCTCCTGCCACAGCCTGCAACCTACACCCAGCTCCTTCATTCTCACCCCGTCTCCCGTCTCTCACGCATCCTCTCCCCGTCTCCCGTCTCTCACGCATCTTCTCCCCGTCTCCCGTCTCTCACGCATCCTCTCCCCGTCTCCCGTCTCTCACGCATCCTCTCCCCGTCTCCCGTCTCTCACGCATCCTCTCCCCGTCTCCCGTCTCTCACGCATTCTCTCCCCGTCTCCCGTCTCTCACGCATCCTCTCCCCGTCTCCCGTCTCTCACGCATCCTCTCCCCGTCTCCCGTCTCTCACACATCCTCTCCCCGTCTCCCGTCTCTCACGCATCTTCTCCCCGTCTCCCGTCTCTCACGCATCCTCTCCCCGTCTCCCGTCTCTCACGCATCCTCTCCCCGTCTCCCGTCTCTCACGCATCCTCTCCCCGTCTCCCGTCTCTCACGCATTCTCTCCCCGTCTCCCGTCTCTCACGCATCCTCTCCCCGTCTCCCGTCTCTCACGCATCCTCTCCCCGTCTCCCGTCTCTCACGCATCCTCACCCCGTCTCCCGTCTCTCACGCATCCTCACCCCGTCTCCCGTCTCTCACGCATCCTCACCCCGTCTCCCGTCTCTCACGCATCCTCACCCCGTCTCCCGTCTCTCACGCATCCTCACCCCCTAATTCTCACGTACCTGAGGTTTTCCTTACTCTCCTCGCACAAGTTTCCTAAGTCCTGCCCTTCCTTCCTGTTCTCCCTTAACCTTTTCCTACAGGTCCAAATGATGACTCACCACTGCCGTCTGACTCTACACACATACATACATACCTGCACATACACGGGGATTTACACTCGGGGGATGATTTCGTCTATGGCTCATGGCATGGTATTCAGTATGCCTTCCGTTAGCTTTCGTGTTCCTTATTTTATGATTTTACTAGTTTTATCGTTTGTTCTGTTCGTTTTTGTTCTTATTAGCCCCACTGAGGCTTGCACTGCTTTATATAGCACACCGCTCACGCTATTGTTATTTCATTATCAGTTTTATTGCGCTTGGTGTTTTATTTTGTATGTCATTTTTTTAGTTGATATTGTATGGGTTGTCAGCTGCATAACCTTAGATTTTACGTAATTATTTTTATCGAACTTTTCATTTTTGTTATTTTAATTACTAGCAGGCAACCCCTTTGTTTACATGTTTGTTTTTGTAAGGCGTTCCCTTATAATTATAAAGATAATCTTGATAATTATTGCAATAATAGCAATAATTAACTCTATTACAATAATTTCCATACTAATAATGCCAATATAAATAATAATAACATCATGATCATTATCATTATAATTATTATTATTGTCATTATTTCAAAGATCATCATTACTGCTATTATCATCATATAAATAGTTATAATGATAAAAATAGCAATAAGAATTAGCATTATAATTATTATAACTGCAATAATGATGATAATAATAATGATAATCATGATGATAATGACTATAATGATAATAGTCATAAAAATGATGACAGTAATGATAATAATGATGATAATAATTATCATTCAGTCCATTTATAATGAAATAATGGCCAGAAATAATTTAATCCCAAAAGTCGAAAAAACGGCAAAATCTAGCGTATTACGAAACGTCGAAAAAAAAAAATTTTATCGGTAATTATGAGGATTTTAATATTAACTCAGGTAATTATGATGATTTCCATGATTATTCCTTTATTATTGACAATAATGATGATAATGACAATGATAATGACAATAAGAGTGATAATAATGATAAAGTCATAATTATAATGATAATCTTGATAATTACTGCAATAATAGCAATAATTATCTCTATTCCAATAATTTCCATACTAACAATGGCAATAGAAAAAATAATAACATCATTATCATTGTCATTATAATTATTATTATTGTCATTATTATTTCTAAGATCATCATTATTGATTTTATCATTATATAAGTAGTTATAATGATAAAAGTAGCAATAACAGTTAGCATAATAATTATCATAACTGCAATAATGATGATAACAATAATGATAATCATGATGATAATGACTAAAATGATGATAATCATAAAAATGATGACAGTAATGATAATAATGAAGATAATAATTATCGTTCAGTCCATTTATAATTAAATAAAGGCCAGAAGTAATAAAATCCCAAAAGTCGAAAAAAACGGCAAAATCTAGCGAAAATCTAGAGAAACGTCGGAAAAACCTTTTCGCTTTTTAATGGTAATTATGAGGATTTTAACATTAATTCAGGTAATTATGAGGATTTTAACATTAATTCAGGTAATTATAATGATTTCCATGATTATTCCTTTATTATTGACAATAATAATGATAATTATGATGATAATGACAATGATAATGACAATAATAATGATAATAATGATAAAGCTCTAATTATAATGATAATCTTTATAATTACTGCAATAATAGCAATAATTAACTCTATTCCAATAATTTCCATACTAATAATGGCAATAGAAATAATAATACCATCATTATCATTGTCATTATAATTCTTATTATTATCATTATTATTTCTAAGATCATTATTGCTATTTTCATTATGTAAATAGTTATAATGATAAAAATAGCAAAAATAATTAACATAATAGTTATTATAACTGCAATAATGATGATAATAATAATGATAATCATGATGATAATGACTAAAATGATGATAATCATAAAAATGATGACAGTAATGATAATAATGAAGATAATAATTATCGTTCAGTCCATTTATAATTAAATAAAGGCCAGAAGTAATAAAATCCCAAAAGTCGAAAAAAACGGCAAAATCTAGCGAAAATCTAGAGAAACGTCGGAAAAACCTTTTCGCTTTTTAATGGTAATTATGAGGACTTTAACATTAATTCAGGTAATTATGAGGATTTTAACATTAATTCAAGTAATTATAATGATTTCCATGATTATTCCTTTATTATTGACAATAATAATGATAATTATGATGATAATGACAGTGATAATGACAATAATAATGATAATAAGGATAAAGCTCTAATTATAATGATAATCTTTATAATTACTGCCATAATAGCAATAATTAACTCTATTCCAATAATTTCCATACTAATAATGGCAATAGAAATAATAATACCATCATTATCATTGTCATTATAATTCTTATTATTATCATTATTATTTCTAAGATCATTATTGCTATTTTCATTATGTAAATAGTTATAATGATAAAAATAGCAAAAATAATTAACATAATAGTTATTATAACTGCAATAATGATGATAATAATAATGATAATCATGATGATAATGACTAAAATGATGATAATCATAAAAATGATGACAGTAATGATAATAATGAAGATAATAATTATCGTTCAGTCCATTTATAATTAAATAAAGGCCAGAAGTAATAAAATCCCAAAAGTCGAAAAAAACGGCAAAATCTAGCGAAAATCTAGAGAAACGTCGGAAAAACCTTTTCGCTTTTTAATGGTAATTATGAGGATTTTAACATTAATTCAGGTAATTATGAGGATTTTAACATTAATTCAAGTAATTATAATGATTTCCATGATTATTCCTTTATTATTGACAATAATAATGATAATTATGATGATAATGACAATGATAATGACAATAATGATGATAATAAGGATAAAGCTCTAATTATAATGATAATCTTTATAATTACTGCAATAATAGCAATAATTAACTCTATTCATATAATTTCCATACTAATAATGGCAATAGAAATAATAATACCATCATTATCATTGTCATTATAATTCTTATTATTATCATTATTATTTCTAAGATCATTATTGCTATTTTCATTATGTAAATAGTTATAATGATAAAAATAGCAAAAATAATTAACATAATAGTTATTATAACTGCAATAATGATGATAATAATAATGATAATCATGATGATAATGACTATAATGATAATAATCATAAAAATGATGACATTAATGATAATAATGATGATAATAATTATCCTTCAGTCCATTTATTATGAAATAAAAGCCAGACGAAATAAAATCCCAAAAGTCGAAAAAAGGGCAAAATCTAGGGTATCACAGCCTTTTGAGAGAAACGTCGAAAAAAAGCCTTTCGCTTTTTAATGGTAATTATGAGGATTTTAACATTAATTCGGGTAATTATGATGATTTCCATGATAATTCCTTTATTATTGACAATAATGATAATTATGATGATAATGACAATGATAATGACAATAATAATGATAATAATGATAAAGTAATAATTATAATGATAATCTTGATAATTACTGCAATAATAGCAATAATTAACTCTATTCCAATAATTTCCATACTAATAATGGCAATAAAAATAATAAAATCATTATCATTGTCATTATAAGTATTATTATTGTCATTGTTATTACTAAGGTCATCATTATTGCTATTATCATTATATAAATAGTTATAATGATAAAAATAGCAATAATACTTAGCATAATAATTATTATAACTGCAATAATGATGATAATAATAATGATAATCATGATGATAATGACTATAATGATAATAATCCTAAAAATGATGACAGTAATGATAATAATGATGATAATAATTATCATTCAGTCCATTTATAATGAAATAAAGGCCAGAAGTAATATAATCCCAATAGTCGAAAAAAAACGGCAAAATCTAGCGCCTTTTGAGAGAAACGTAAAAAAAAAACTTTTCGCTTAACAGTGGTAATTAGGAGGATTTCAACATCATTTCAGGTAATTATGATGATTTCCATGATAATTCCTTTATTATTGACAATAATGATAATTATGATGATAATGAAAATGCTAATGACAATAATAATGATAATAATGATAGTCATAACTTTAATTTAGATAATGATTATTATAATGACTATATTAAGGGTAATTAGGGCATTAATGACAGTAATAATAATAATGATGATGATAATGACAATAATGATGATAATTATCATTATAAAGCCCATCTATAATGAGAAAAAGGCTAAAAGGAGAAAAATCCAAAAAGTCGAAAAACCGGCGAAATCTAGCAAAATACAGCCTTCTGAGAGATGACTCGAAAACCCCCCTTTTTCCAGTTTAAATGATGATTATGATGATTTTAGCAATAATTCTGCTAATTGGGATGATTTTGATGATAACCCCATCAATAATGACAATAATGACGATAATAATGGTAATTATGAGAGTAATTTGGACAATAATTATGATAATAATTATACAATGATACTTATAATGATGATTTGCCTAATAATTGCAATAATAGCAATAATCAACACAATTCTAATAATTTCCTACTAATAACACTAATAATAACGACAATGATAACAGAAATAATAATAAAAGTAATTATAACACGGCCATTATTGTTATTATAATAAATTTTATTGTTGTTATTCTTTCTAGAATTATCATTATTGCCATTATCATTATTAAAATCATTATAATAATGAAAATAACATTAATAATTAAGATAATGATTATTATAATGACTATATTAAGGGTAATAAGGGCAATAATCACAGTAATGATAATAATGATGATAATTATCATTATAAAGCCCATCTATAATGAAAAAAAGGCTAAAAGGAGAAAAATCCCAAAAGTCGAAAAACCGGCGAAATCTAGCAAAATACAGCCTTCTGAGAGATGACTCGAAAACTCCCCTTTTCCAGTTTAAATGATGATTATGATGATTTTAGCAATAATTCTACTAATTAGGATGATTTTGATGATAACCCCATCAATAATGACGGTAATAATGATAATCATGCGAGTAATTAGGACAATAATTATGATAAAAATTATATAATGATAGTTATAATGATGATTTGCCTAATAATTGCGATAATAAGAAGACTCAACAATATTCTAATGATTCTCCTACTAATAACACTAATAATAACGACAATGATAGAAATAAAAATAAAATTAAATATATCCCGGCCATTATTGTTATTATAATCATTATCATTATTGTTATTATCTCAAGAATTATCATTATTGTCAATATCATTATTAAAATCATTATAATGATGAAAATGACATTAATAATTTAGATAATGATTATTATAATGACTATATTAAGGGTAATTAGGGCAATAATGACAGTAATGATAATAATGATGATGATAATGACAATAATGATGATAATTATCATTATAAAGCCCATCTATAATGAGAAAAAGGCTAAAAGGAGAAAAATCCAAAAAGTCGAAAAACCGGCGAAATCTAGCAAAATACAGCCTTCTGAGAGATGAGTCGAAAACCCCCCTTTTTCCAGTTTAAATGATGATTATGATGATTTTAGCAATAATTCTGCTAATTGGGATGATTTTGATGATAACCCCATCAATAATGACAATAATGACGATAATAATGGTAATTATGAGAGTAATTTGGACAATAATTATGATAATAATTATACAATGATAGTTATAATGATGATTTGCCTAATAATTGCAATAATAGCAATAATCAACACAATTCTAATAATTTCCTACTAATAACACTAATAATAACGACAATGATAACAGAAATAATAATAAAAGTAATTATAACACGGCTATTATTGTTATTATAATAAATTTTATTGTTGTTATTCTTTCTAGAATTATCATTATTGCCATTATCATTATTAAAATCATTATAATAATGAAAATGACATTAATAATTTAGATAATGATTATTATAATGACTATATTAAGGGTAATTAGGGCAATAATCACAGTAATAATAATAATGATGATGATAATGACAATAATGATGATAATTATCATTATAAAGCCCATCTATAATGAGAAAAAGGCTAAAAGGAGAAAAATCCCAAAAGTCGAAAAACCGGCGAAATCTAGCAAAATACAGCCTTCTGAGAGATGAGTCGAAAACCCCCCTTTTTCCAGTTTAAATGATGATTATGATGATTTTACCATTAATTCTGCTAATTGGGATGATTTTGATGATAACCCCCATCAATAATGACAATAATGACGATAATAATGGTAATTATGAGAGTAATTTCGACAATAATTATGATAATAATTATACAATGATACTTATTATGATGATTTGCGTAATAATTGCAATAATAGCAATAATCAACACAATTCTAATAATTTCCTACTAATAACACTAATAATAACGACAATGATAACAGAAATAATAATAAAAGTAATTATAACACGGCTATTATTGTTATTATAATAAATTTTATTGTTGTTATTCTTTCTAGAATTATCATTATTGCCATTATCATTATTAAAATCATTATAATAATGAAAATGACATTAATAATTAAGATAATGATTATTATAATGACTATATTAAGGGTAATTAGGGCAATAATCACAGTAATGATAATAATGATGATAATTATCATTATAAAGCCCATCTATAATGAGAAAAAGGCTAAAAGGAGAAAAATCCAAAAAGTCGAAAACCGGCGAAATCTAGCAAAATACAGCCTTCTGAGAGATGAGTCGAAAACCCCCCTTTTTCCAGTTTAAATGATGATTATGATGATTTTAGCAATAATTCTACTAATTAGGATGATTTTGATGATAACCCCATCAATAATGACGGTAATAATGATGATCATGCGAGTAATTAGGACAATAATTATGATAAAAATTATATAATGATAGTTATAATGATGATTTGCCTAATAATTGCGATAATAAGAAGACTCAACAATATTCTAATGATTTTCCTACTAATAACACTAATAATAACGACAATGATAGAAATAAAAATAGAATTAAATATATCCCGGCCATCATTGTTATTATAATCATTATCATTATTGTTATTATCTCAAGAATTATCATTATTGTCAATATCATTATTAAAATCATTATAATGATGAAAATGACATTAATAATTTAGATAATGATTATTATAATGACTATATTAAGGGTAATTAGGGCAATAATCACAGTAATGATAATAATGATGATGATAATGACAATAATGATGATAATTATCATTATAAAGCCCATCAATAATGAGAAAAAGGCTAAAAGGAGAAAAATCCAAAAAGTCGAAAAACCGGCGAAATCTAGCAAAATACAGCCTTCTGAGAGATGACTCGAAAACCCCCTTTTTCCAGTTTAAATGATGATTATGATGATTTTAGCAATAATTCTGCTAATTAGGATGATTTTGATGATAACCCCATCAATAATGACGGTAATAATGATAATCATGCGAGTAATTAGGACAATAATTATGATAAAAATTATATAATGATAGTTATAATGATGATTTGCCTAATAATTGCGATAATAAGAATACTCAACAATATTCTAATGATTTTCCTACTAATAACACTAATAATAACGACAATGATAGAAATAAGAATAAAATTAAATATATCCCGGCCATTATTCTTATTATAATCATTATCATTATTGTTATTATCTCAAGAATTATCATTATTGTCAATATCATTATTAAAATCATTATAATGATGAAAATGACATTAATAATTTAGATAATGATTATCATAATGACTATATTAAGGGTAATTAGGGCAACAATCACAATAATGATAATAATGATGATGATAATGACAATAATGATGATAATTATCATTATAAAGCCCATCTATAATGAGAAAAAGGCTAAAAGGAGAAAAATCCCAAAAGTCGAAAAACCGGCGAAATCTAGCAAAATACAGCCTTCTGAGAGATGAGTCGAAAACCCCCCTTTTTCCAGTTTAAATGATGATTATGATGATTTTACCATTAATTCTGCTAATTGGGATGATTTTGATGATAACCCCATCAATAATGACGGTAATAATGATAATCATGCGAGTAATTAGGACAATAATTATGATAAAAATTATATAATGATAGTTATAATAATGATTTGCCTAATAATTGCGATAATAAGAAGACAACAATATTCTAATGATTTTCCTACTAATAACACTAATAATAACGACAATGATAGAAATAAGAATAAAATTAAATATATCCCGGCCATTATTGTTATTATAATCATTATCATTATTGTTATTATCTCAAGAATTATCATTATTGTCAATATCATTATTAAAATCATTATAATGATGAAAATGACATTAATAATTTAGATAATGATTATTATAATGACTATATTAAGGGTAATTAGGGCAATAATGACAGTAATGATAATAATGATGATGATAATGACAATAATGATGATAATTATCATTATAAAGCCCATCTATAATGAGAAAAAGGCTAAAAGGAGAAAAATCCAAAAAGTCGAAAAACCGGCGAAATCTAGCAAAATACAGCCTTCTGAGAGATGAGTCGAAAACCCCCCTTTTTCCAGTTTAAATGATGATTATGATGATTTTACCATTAATTCTGCTAATTAGGATGATTTTGATGATAACCCCATCAATAATGACGGTAATAATGATAATCATGCGAGTAATTTGGACAATAATTATGATAAAAATTATACAATGATACTTATAATGATGATTTGCGTAATAATTGCAATAATAGCAATAATCAACACAATTCTAATAATTTCCTACTAATAACACTAATAATAACGACAATAATAACAGAAATAATAATAAAAGTAATTATAACACGCCTATCATTGTTATTATAATAAATTTTATTGTTGTTATTCTTTTTAGAATTATCATTATTGCCATTATCATTATTAAAATCATTATAATAATGAAAATGACATTAATAATTAAGATAATGATTATTATAATGACTATATTAAGGGTAATTAGGGCAATAATCACAGTAATGATAATAATGATAATTATCATTATAAAGCCCATCTATAATGAGAAAAAGGCTAAAAGGAGAAAAATCCAAAAAGTCGAAAAACCGGCGAAATCTAGCAAAATACAGCCTTCTGAGAGATGAGTCGAAAACCCCCCTTTTTCCAGTTTAAATGATGATTATGATGATTTTAGCAATAATTCTACTAATTAGGATGATTTTGATGATAACCCCATCAATAATGACGGTAATAATGATAATCATGCGAGTAATTAGGACAATAATTATGATAAAAATTATATAATGATAGTTATAATGATGATTTGCCTAATAATTGCGATAATAAGAATACTCAACAATATTCTAATGATTTTCCTACTAATAACACTAATAATAACGACAATGATAGAAATAAAAATAAAATTAAATATATCCCGGCCATTATTCTTATTATAATCATTATCATTATTGTTATTATCTCAAGAATTATCATTATTGTCAATATCATTATTAAAATCATTATAATGATGAAAATGACATTAATAATTTAGATATGATTATTATAATGACTATATTAAGGGTAATTAGGGCAATAATGACAGTAATGATAATAATGATGATGATAATGACAATAATGATGATAATTATCATTATAAAGCCCATCTATAATGAGAAAAAGGCTAAAAGGAGAAAAATCCAAAAAGTCGAAAAACCGGCGAAATCTAGCAAAATGCAGCCTTCTGAGAGATGACTCGAAAACCCCCCTTTTTCCAGTTTAAATGATGATTATGATGATTTTACCATTAATTCTGCTAATTGGGATGATTTTGATGATAACCCCATCAATAATGACAATAATGACGATAATAATGGTAATTATGAGAGTAATTTGGACAATAATTATGATAATAATTATACAATGATACTTATAATGATGATTTGCGTAATAATTGCAATAATAGCAATAATCAACACAATTCTAATAATTTCCTACTAATAACACTAATAATAACGACAATGATAACAGAAATAATAATAAAAGTAATTATAACACGGCTATTATTGTTATTATAATAAATTTTATTGTTGTTATTCTTTCTAGAATTATCATTATTGCCATTATCATTGTTAAAATCATTATAATGATGAAAATGACATTAATAATTTAGATAATGATTATTATAATGACTATATTAAGGGTAATTAGGGCAATAATCACAGTAATGATAATAATGATTATAATAATGACAATAATGATGATAATTATCATTATAAAGCCAATCTATAATGAGAAAAAGGCTAAAAGGAGAAAAATCCAAAAAGTCGAAAAACCGGCGAAATCTAGCAAAATACAGCCTTCTGAGAGATGAGTCGAAAACCCCCCTTTTTCCAGTTTAAATGATGATTATGATGATTTTAGCAATAATTCTACTAATTAGGATGATTTTGATGATGGCCCCATCAATAATGACGGTAATAATGATAATCATGCGAGTAATTAGGACAATAATTATGATAAAAATTATATAATGATAGTTATAATGATGATTTGCCTAATAATTACGATAATAAGAATACTCAACAATATTCTAATGATTTTCCTACTAATAACACTAATAATAACGACAATGATAGAAATAAAAATAAAATTAAATATATCCCGGCCATTATTCTTATTATAATCATTATCATTATTGTTATTATCTCAAGAATTATCATTATTGTCAATATCATTATTAAAATCATTATAATGATGAAAATGACATTAATAATTTAGATAATGATTATTATAATGACTATATTAAGGGTAATTAGGGCAATAATGACAGTAATGATAATAATGATGATGATAATGACAATAATGATGATAATTATCATTATAAAGCCCATCTATAATGAGAAAAAGGCTAAAAGGAGAAAAATCCAAAAATTCGAAAAACCGGCGAAATCTAGCAAAATACAGCCTTCTGAGAGATGACTCGAAAACCCCCCTTTTTCCAGTTTAAATGATGATTATGATGATTTTACCATTAATTCTGCTAATTGGGATAATTTTGATGATAACCCCATCAATAATGACAATAATGACGATAATAATAGTAATTATGAGAGTAATTTGGACAATAATTATGATAATAATTATACTTATAATGATACTTATAATAATGATTTGCGTAATAATTGCAATAATAGCAATAATCAACACAATTCTAATAATTTCCTACTAATAACACTAATAATAACGACAATGATAACAGAAATAATAATAAAAGTAATTATAACACGGCGATTATTGTTATTATAATAAATTTTATTGTTGTTATTCTTTCTAGAATTATCATTATTGCCATTATCATTATTAAAATCATTATAATGATGAAAATGACATTAATAATTAAGATAATGATTATTATAATGACTATATTAAGGGTAATTAGGGCAATAATCACAGTAATGATAATAATGATGATGATAATGACAATAATGATGATAATTATCATTATAAAGCCCATCTATATTGAGAAAAAGGCTAAAAGGAGAAAAATCCCAAAAGTCGAAAAACCGGCGAAATCTAGCAAAATACAGCCTTATGAGAGATGAGTCGAAAACCCCCCTTTTTCCAGTTTAAATGATGATTATGATGATTTTACCATTAATTCTGCTAATTGGGATGATTTTGATGATAACCCCATCAATAATGACAATAATGACGATAATAATGGTAATTATGAGAGTAATTTGGACAATAATTATGATAATAATTATACAATGATACTTATAATGATGATTTTCGTAATAATTATTGCCATTATCATTATTAAAATCATTATAATAATGAAAATGACATTAATAATTAAGATAATGATTATTATAATGACTATATTAAGGGTAATTAGGGCAATAATCACAGTAATGATAATAATGATGATAATTATCATTATAAAGCCCATCTATAATGAGAAAAAGGCTAAAAGGAGAAAAATCCCAAAAGTCGAAAAACCGGCGAAATCTAGCAAAATACAGCCTTCTGAGAGATGACTCGAAAACCCCCCCTTTTCCAGTTTAAATGATGATTATGATGATTTTAGCAATAATTCTACTAATTAGGAAGATTTTGATGATAACCCCATCAATAATGACGGTAATAATGATAATCATGCGAGTAATTAGGACAATAATTATGATAAAAATTATATAATGATAGTTATAATGATGATTTGCCTAATAATTGCGATAATAAGAAGACTCAACAATATTCTAATGATTTTCCTACTAATAACACTAATAATAACGACAATGATAGAAATAAAAATAAAATTAAATATATCCCGGCCATTATTGTTATTATAATCATTATCATTATTGTTATTATCTCAAGAATTATCATTATTGTCAATATCATTATTAAAATCATTATACTGATGAAAATGACATTAATAATTTAGATAATGATTATTATAATGACTATATTAAGGGTAATTAGGGCAATAATGCCAGTAATGATAATAATGATGATGATAATGACAATAATGATGATAATTATCATTATAAAGCCCATCTATAATGAGAAAAAGGCTAAAAGGAGAAAAATTTAAAAAGTCGAAAAACCGGCGAAATCTAGCAAAATACAGCCTTCTGAGAGATGACTCGAAAACCCCCCTTTTTCCAGTTTAAATGATGATTATGATGATTTTACCATTAATTCTGCTAATTGGGATGATTTTGATGATAACCCCATCAATAATGACAATAATGACGATAATAATGGTAATTATGAGAGTAATTTGGACAATAATTATGATAATAATTATACAATGATACTTATAATGATGATTTGCGTAATAATTGCAATAATAGCAATAATCAACACAATTCTAATAATTTCCTACTAATAACACTAATAATAACGACAATGATAACAGAAATAATAATAAAAGTAATTATAACACGGCTATTATTGTTATTATAATAAATTTCATTGTTGTTATTCTTTCTAGAATTATTATTATTGCCATTATCATTATTAAAATCATTATAATAATGAAAATGACATTAATAATTAAGATAATGATTATTATAATGACTATATTAAGGGTAATTAGGGCAATAATGACAGTAATGATAATAATGATGATGATAATGACAATAATGATGATAATTATCATTATAAAGCCCATCTATAATGAGAAAAAGGCTAAAAGGAGAAAAATCCCAAAAGTCGAAAAACCGGCGAAATCTAGCAAAATACAGCCTTCTGAGAGATGAGTCGAAAACCCCCCTTTTTCCAGTTTAGATGATGATTATGATGATTTTAGCAATAATTCTACTAATTAGGATGATTTTGATGATAACCCCATCAATAATGACGGTAATAATGATAATCATGCGAGTAATTAGGACAATAATTATGATAAAAATTATATAATGATAGTTATAATGATGATTTGCCTAATAATTTCGATAATAAGAAGACTCAACAATATTCTAATGATGTTCCTACTAATAACACTAATAATAACGACAATGATAGAAATAGAAATAAAATTAAATATATCCCGGCCATAATTGTTATTATAATCATTATCATTATTGTTATTATCTCAAGAATTATCATTATTGTCAATATCATTATTAAAATCATTAAAATGATGAAAATTACATTAATAATTTAGATAATGATTATTATAATGACTATATTAAGGGTAATTAGGGCAATAATGACAGTAATGATAATAATGATGATGATAATGACAATAATGATGATAATTATCATTATAAAGCCCATCTATAATGAGAAAAAGGCTAAAAGGAGAAAAATCCAAAAAGTCGAAAAACCGGCGAAATCTAGCAAAATACAGCCTTCTGAGAGATGAGTCGAAAACCCCCCTTTTTCCAGTTTAAATGATGATTATGATGATTTTAGCAATAATTCTGCTAATTGGGATGATTTTGATGATAACCCCATCAATAATGACAATAATGACGATAATAATGGTAATTATGAGAGTAATTTGGACAATAATTATGATAATAATTATACAATGATAGTTATAATGATGATTTGCCTAATAATTGCAATAATAGCAATAATCAACACAATTCTAATAATTTCCTACTAATAACACTAATAATAACGACAATGATAACAGAAATAATAATAAAAGTAATTATAACACGGCTATTATTGTTATTATAATAAATTTTATTGTTGTTATTCTTTCTAGAATTATCATTATTGCCATTATCATTATTAAAATCATTATAATAATGAAAATGACATTAATAATTTAGATAATGATTATTATAATGACTATATTAAGGGTAATTAGGGCAATAATCACAGTAATGATAATAATAATGATGATAATGACAATAATGATGATAATCATCATTATAAAGCCCATCTATAATGAGAAAAAGGCTAAAAGGAAAAAAATCCCAAAAGTCAAAAAAACCGGCGACATCTAGCAAAATACAGCCTTCTGAGAGATGAGTCGAAAACCCCCCTTTTTCCAGTTTAAATGATGATTATGATGATTTTAGCAATAATTCTACTAATTAGGATGATTTTGATGATAACCCCATCAATAATGACGGTAATAATGATAATCATGCGAGTAATTAGGACAATAATTATGATAAAAATTATATAATGATAGTTATAATGATGATTTGCCTAATAATTGCGATAATAAGAAGACTCAACAATATTCTAATGATTTTCCTACTAATAACACTAATAATAACGACAATGATAGAAATAAAAATAAAATTAAATATATCCCGGCCATTATTGTTATTATAATCATTATCATTATTGTTATTATCTCAAGAATTATCATTATTGTCAATATCATTATTAAAATCATTATAATGATGAAAATGACATTAATAATTTAGATAATGATTATTATAATGACTATATTAAGGGTAATTAGGGCAATAATGACAGTAATGATAATAATGATGATGATAATGACAATAATGATGATAATTATCATTATAAAGCCCATCTATAATGAGAAAAAGGCTAAAAGGAGAAAAATCCAAAAAGTCGAAAACCGGCGAAATCTTGCAAAATACAGCCTTCTGAGAGATGACTCGAAAACCCCCCTTTTTCCAGTTTAAATGATGATTATGATGATTTTACCATTAATTCTGCTAATTGGGATGATTTTGATGATAACCCCATCAATAATGACAATAATGACGATAATAATGGTGATTATGAGAGTAATTTGGACAATAATTATGATAATAATTATACAATGATACTTATAATGATGATTTGCGTAATAATTGCAATAATAGCAATAATCAACACAATTCTAATAATTTCCTACTAATTACACTAATAATAACGACAATGATAACAGAAATAATAATAAAAGTAATTATAACACGGCTATTATTGTTATTATAATAAATTTTATTGTTATTCTTTCTAGAATTATCATTATTGCCATTATCATTATTAAAATCATTATAATAATGAAAATGACATTAATAATTAAGATAATGATTATTATAATGACTATATTAAGGGTAATTAGGGCAATAATCACAGTAATGATAATAATGATGATAATTATCATTATAAAGCCCATCTATAATGAGAAAAAGGCTAAAAGGAGAAAAATCCCAAAAGTCGAAAAACCGGCGAAATCTAGCAAAATACAGCCTTCTGAGAGATGAGTCGAAAACCCCCCTTTTTCCAGTTTAAATGATGATTATGATGATTTTAGCAATAATTCTACTAATTAGGATGATTTTGATGATAACCACATCAATAATGACGGTAATAATGATAATCATGCGAGTAATTAGGACAATAATTATGATAAAAATTATATAATGATAGTTATAATGACGATTTGCCTAATAATTGCGATAATAAGAAGACTCAACAATATTCTAATGATTTTCCTACTAATAACACTAATAATAACGACAATGATAGAAATAAAAATAAAATTAAATATATCCCGGCCATTATTGTTATTATAATCATTATCATTATTGTTATTATCTCAAGAATTATCATTATTGTCAATATCATTATTAAAATCATTATAATGATGAAAATGACATTAATAATTTAGATAATGATTATTATAATGACTATATTAAGGGTAATTAGGGCAATAATCACAGTAATGATAATAATGATGATAATTATCATTATAAAGCCCATCTATAATGAGAAAAAGGCTAAAAGGAGAAAAATCCAAAAAGTCGAAAAACCGGCGAAATCTAGCAAAATACAGCCTTCTGAGAGATGAGTCGAAAACCCCCCTTTTTCCAGTTTAAATGATGATTATGATGATTTTAGCAATAATTCTACTAATTAGGATGATTTTGATGATAACCACATCAATAATGACGGTAATAATGATAATCATGCGAGTAATTAGGACAATAATTATGATAAAAATTATATAATGATAGTTATAATGACGATTTGCCTAATAATTGCGATAATAAGAATACTCAACAATATTCTAATGATTTTCCTACTAATAACACTAATAATAACGACAATGATAGAAATAAAAATAAAATTAAATATATCCCGGCCATTATTGTTATTATAATAAATTTTATTGTTGTTATTCTTTCTAGAATTATCATTAT
>NC_091578.1:6777533-6780033 GCF_042767895.1 Penaeus vannamei
TTGTGAGAGTTAGAACTGAAGGACTGATTATTTCCCTGGCTAAGTAAATAAAGTAAAGATACCAGGGGAATGGAGTTGGTTTTCGACCCCAAGTCATATTTGTTTTTATGTCTATCTTTATGATTCTTGTTGATTTATGAGTAGTAGTCAAAGGGAGAATGTAGACCATCATAAAATTTAATTAAATTGATAGAATTTTCCTTGTTTCTCTTAAAATGTGTATTGTTAAGATTTACATTGCTTTATGACACCTGTTTATTCTTATATACTTTTGGAATAAAATAAATTGGTTAGACTATTTTATGATCGCTATACCTTCGTTACACATTCAACAATGATAAATTCAAGCCGTCCCATTAAAATTTCAAGTGCATTTACATCAGCATGGTCGGCGGGGGGATTCCCCGGCCGGGCCTGCTGTCATCCCTGCCTGAGGGACGGCAGCCTCGGTTAGCGCCCGGGGAGAGGGGTGGGGGGCGCGGTCTTTAACATGGCAGTGTGAGGCCCTGGAAACCCCCTGTGAGGATCAACATGATTTTATCCACCTTCTCCTACAGCTGAGCGTCGCGTAGTGCGGCGACCTCTGCAGCCCCATTCGCCGGCAGCCGCGGGAGATCTCTGCGGTTGGTGACGTCACACACGGCACAGTTGGGCACTCCCACGGCACGCACTCCCACGGGGCCACAGTGGGTGGGGGGAAAGGGCCAGGGCAGGGAGGGCCACGCTGGGATGACTGTGCACCCCCAGTGCCGTACGTGGCTGGTGGCCATGTAATTTCCGAAAAACAATATACGTACTGGGAGGTGTTGCTCTCCTTTCCGTATGATGCGAATTCGGTTGAGTGGTTGCTTATCCTTGTGAACTCCGTCGAATGCATAGGTATTTTCAAAGTCGAGTTCCTTTTTATAGTGTGTGACAAGATATTCGACATATTTTTCTTGTTTCTTTTTTCATCATTTCTTTGATGCCAGTGGCGTCTTACCGGCGTTAGTGGGCTCTCTTTTATTCATTTTCGTTTTCGACTTCACTAATGTGAAGCCGTCACCTTCTTCGTCAGCGTCACCCACCTGGGTGACGGCATCACCGTCATTTCTTCTTTCAGCACGTGACCTCTGCATGGCGATGGGTTCAGTGGGGCCATCCGCTGAACACGATGCAATCGGGGTAGGTAGTACCGTAGATTTATACACAATGCTTTTTTTACAGAATGTTAAGCTGTTTTTCATGCATGACCCAATGAATCCCGAGCAGTTTATAGGTAATTAGAAGTTATCTAATAATGATACTTCGTTTCATGTATGTAGACTGCATTCATTATTATATCTTTAAGCAATCACAATATCAATTGCTCAAAAATTCCATTTGACTACATACAATATCTAAACCCCTTAACAAATGTGGTAGATATCAAATGGATGTTCGACGAGTCCAAGAAGCAGATAAACCTACGGTCGAAATTATATTTCATCAGTGAATTACTAAATCTAAGCATGTTAGAAGAGGCCGACTTTCCCACCAGTCACTTAAAACAATGTGCTTCAAGCTATGGTAATCACTATTACGTTGGAGAGTCATTGCAAACATGTATGCATATATATATATATATATATATATATATATATATATATATATATATATATATATATATATATATACACACACACACGCGTGTGTGTGTATATACATACATGCATACATACATATATATACAATATATATATATATATATATTTATATATATATATATATATATATATATATATATATATATATATATATATATATATATATATATACATATATATATATATGTGTGTGTGTGTGTGTGTGTGTGAAACGTATCCATGTTGACCAATTTAGAAAAGGTATGAATGAGACTGGATATCTTCACAATACAAGAGATGTATTTGACCGGTTTCGATTACGTCTTCATCAGAAATGCATACATAAGAGAAAAAACATATATACTACATGGGAGCTAGTAAATCACCTGACGACTGTGACCTCGCACTCGTTATGCGCATAATTGCAGCTGCGACCTTGGATACTTTAAACCTGCCTAATGTGGTATTCATATTCTTTTCTGTCGCGATGTATGCAGCTTCCATAACCTTCCTTTTCTGTTTACTCAATCCTTCATGGATTACTTCGGCTTCTTTCCAGTTCGGTAGATGTCCAGCTTCATCTACATGAACTACCATGGCATTGGAAGTCCTGTGGTGACGGACGTCGGCTCGATGTTCGATGATCCTGGCGTTGAAGCCTCGTCCTGTTTCACCAAAATAGGCCTTATCGCAACCGCTGCAGGGTATGCGATATACTGCACTGTTGGGGTTGCTTTTCAACTGCTTCTTGTCTCGTATATCATCGTGTATCTTTTCCCCGGATGTGCTGGCGATTTTCACTGTTTTTTTCAAAGTATTTGCTGATCGCCTGGGAAACGTTACATGGAGGCGGTATGAGGAAGTCAGAGGATGTCACTGGGGTTGATCTTGCAAGT
>NC_091578.1:6787165-6792165 GCF_042767895.1 Penaeus vannamei
CAGAGGATTACTTCGATTATCTCTTAAATTTGAGCCCCCGTTTGAGTCTCTTTTTTACTCAGTCTTTCCTTGTGTTTCAAAACTGAAAGACAGAAAGGTATCCGCGCCCCTGCAAAAACTGAATATGGCGGATTCATGCAGGGCAAAGCTACGCCACCCCGCGATGCGCGGATGGGCGACGCGTTTTCTCGCCTCGGTGTTTTTCAGGGATTGGTTACGAACCACTCGTGATTCTTGCTACGCCGCTCGCATGGCTTGATCAGTCGCCAGTCGATGATTTTCGGTGCCCAAGTTCACTAATGACTTTCAAAATTTCTTCGTTCATGTTATATCTCTCAGAAACAGACTAGTATACTTTTCCATACGCGATTTTTACTTGTAATTGCAATTCTCCCTTCTTTCCACGCTTATCAAACAGTATGCCCCCGCCTTTAAAAAGCGACATGCTGGGTACATCATGCAACTTAAGAGTTGGTTTGGCGTTCCAAGGGGCCCTTTCTTATAAATAAGGACAGTATTGGAAACCTTGTTTATCCCCACGAAACAGTATGTGAGAGAATAAAAAGCAGGCTAATAAAAGATTGAAGAAAGGAAAACGATCAGTATAGTTTGAATCAAATTTTCTCTTTACTAATATACTTGTCGTATTATACATACATACATATATAAGGGGTGTGTGTGTGTGTGTACCCCCCTTTTTAAAAACAACACACACACACAAAAAACCCTATATTTTTTTTTTTTTTATTTATTATAATAAATTTTGTTTTGATATTTATTATTATCATCACATATAATATATATATATATATATATATATATATATATATATATATATATATATATATATATATATATGTAAAATGCGTGTGTACATATGTATATATAAAATTTTCTATATCTTTTTTCACACTACCCTATCTCATATATACATATGCCCCCCCCCCCACACACACACACACACACACACACACACACAAAAAAAAAAAAAAAAAAATAAAATTTTTTACAAAAAAAAATATAAAAACACATTACATGAGTGTATGTATGTGTATGTTTACGGACAAAAGGGAACCAGACATGACTCTCATGACAGTTGCCCGGGCCTCCCCCCTTAAGCCCGAAACGGGCCCCTTTTGACATTTTAGGGCTGGTGACATCTGTAAAATTGGGAGTTCATACATGCACTGCCCCAGGGCATATACCACAGGGTTTTTGGGAACATAATACGTGACACAATTAACCTATGGGCCCACAGTCCCTAACATTAATCCCTCCTGATCTCCAAGATCACAACACAATCTAAGAGGGTGGCGCCGCAACGATCCTTCACGGAGGTCGAGTTCTGCTCTTTTGCCAACCCCGGCTCCTCCCGCTGTCCGTTTAAAGGTTGTTGTGCTGCTATGTCGGCCCCCAGTAATGGGCATCGTTATCTCCATCAGGGACTGGTTGGTCGTAGTCGTCCTGTAACAAGATGTTTTACGACTTTCCCAAATTTCTCACATGGGGACATCCACCTCCACTTCTGCGGGGGTTGCCCTTGGTTCAACACCGTGCTGAAGTGCGTGCTCTCGGGCCTAAAATCAGCATTTCTTAATCCTCATCCCACAAGTGCTAGGTGGAAGGCACCTCTTCTCGTCGCTCCTGGCCCTTGGCAGCCCCAACCCCGTACTTGAATCCCACTTCAGGAGTCTTGGTCACCAGTCTCTTCGCAAGGTGTGACGTTGTACCGGCAAACATTCGGCGAGGGGAACATGGTTTCTGTGCAGTAATCATCTTCACCGGACGTGATTCTGTTCCAAGGACATTACCGGTCGGTGCATATGCCGCCCCAAAACGTAGTGACACAGCCTATCGTGTGCAAGTGCAATAAATTGCCTGCCCAAGGTGTCATCATCTCTGAGTAACTTGACAGGTGACCTCCTTCAGGCACGTTCAGCGATCAATGCGCTATTATGGGGGCTGGATCAATGGAGTGAAAACATCACCTCCTTAACACCTCCCGTGCTCTTACCAAAACGGGAAGAACCTACACACCTAAGATACATGAAACCAAATGCTAGCTTGTTTCAATACCATTATTTCTCATCGACCAGAGTAACCTCTACTACTGAAGTTGGAGTCTGCTGGAGATGGATATGGGCCCCTCTCTGAAGATGGTGACCATCACTGCAGCATGACCAGTAATAGGTGTAGCTACCTACACTAATCCTGCTGCTCCAGATCTTCTCACCTCCGAGAGACAGCCCCCAACCACAGCCTCCCAGTTCTCTCGACAGTAGTGGCAAAATCATCCTGACACAAAGAACGGACGTTCCAAGCCCCCTGCTTCCCCCTGAGGTTTATCCTTGGGCAGGCACTCCAGGTGGACCCCCTCCCCCCCCCTGCACTCTCCCCTAAAAAGGGGGCAGAAACAAAGCCATAGGTTTCCCTTGAGCGGCCCAAAACTTCATTCTTGGTTAGCGACTGCCAGGTGCAGCTGGGACAAAGCTTTAGTTTCCATCATGCCCCAAAGCGTCACCCCCCCAGGGGGGCCCCCGCCCACCTCACTTGGGGGGCAGGGGGGCATTTCCCCTCCTCCCAGCATTTCCATTTATTGTACAATCCCAAAAGGGATTTATCGGGGAAGGGACCGGGGCCCCCCTCCCCCGGCCCCCCATTAATTAGGGTCAGGAGTTGGAAAAAAGCAAATTCAAATTCAAACACTTTATTCCTTAATTACAATGGGTCTTGTTTTTAAATAAAAAAGTTTTTTAACAGTATAATAGATCTATGAACATAGATATTATACAATGCTTTTGGAACAAAATTACACATAACACTAGTATCATATGTGATTGAAATATCATTCTCGTGTTGTGTTTGTATGACAGTAATTTCTTGTTTCTGTGGATCTTTTATTTTTTATGTGATTTAAGAATATTAGAGTATCCATTACTTATTTTGTAGATGTGGTCAGTGTGTGTCTCAAATGTTATGTATCTGTTTATATATTTTCCCAAGTTTTTACTGTTGTTTTGGGCCCACACAACCCTGGAATTCTATAACTGTATCTGTGTTAGTTTTACAATGTTCTGAGGGCTGCCAATGAAAATACATTTTTTTTTTTTGTGGTTTAGCTTCAGGATTAATTTCAGAGTATTGTTTTCTTTTTAGGGATTGTTTGCCTTTTCTATCAAATTTAAATTGAACAGAAACGTGTCCAATCGGGGGCCTTTGACCCTGTACCTCTGAAGCTTCCTGCTGCTCTGACATCCCCCACAGTTTAGCCAGTTTCCATGGGTGGTCACGAGGAGGCACCAAAGGCTCGTTTTGATGACAATCTATGAACTGGCGGAGGTTTATGCAGAGCTGCCCCCTTTTTTCGCACAAGGCTAGCCAGTGGTGGCAGCTGAAATCGAGAAGGCATGAAACCCTTTTTGAAATTTGGGGCACCCCCTTGCATCAGCTGTGGAGGCGCGCGCCCTTGCTATTGCAAAAACGGAAACACCCCTTGCCGTTTGAAATCATCAAACGGGCATCGGTTTTCTACTTCATTTTCAGTGCCGAAAAATCTTAAAGATAGGTGAAATTCTATTAAAGTTGTTACGCTTTATAAGGTCTTGGAACCTTTTTTCCCAAATATAAATGCAGAAAAAATTTAGAAACGGCTAAATTAACATTTCACACTAAATCAAAAGGGTTCTCCAAGTTTCCTTATCATTCCCGATGCAGAATCATCTTCTTAAAATTACAGCACTGATGTATACATCTCATCAAAATATTTAAAGTGAGTCCTTATGCCCCTGGTAAACCACCAAAGAAAATTGAATCTTATTAATCTATTTTTTTCCACATTTTTTTTCTTTTTTTTTTCAAATTTCTATTAGAAAAATACAAATGGCATCGTGCGTCTTTACGGACAAAACAATCCTAAAAAATATGGATGTCACGTCATAGTTAGACATATCGTTATAATATAGCTAAAATTCTTTCAGTACTTACCGTATGGGATTATTACAATCAACTCCATCAAAGGATCTGTTACAATATAAATGTTTGTTTAATTAACAGCGGTAACTTTGTTTGTGGCAAACAGGATTCAAAAAAGCAAAGAATCAAAGACCTTGCTTAATAACAATAATTACAGTTTTGGGGGTTTCAGATATTCCCAAAAAATCTAAAATTATGCTTCTAGATTTGATATAAGAGGCACACCTGTCTGTGGAATTCCAACGATTTCGTTGATTGATATTTCCTTTTTTAAATAAGATATTTCAGTTAAGTAAATAGCCTGTCACTGATAATTTTTATTTATTTATTTATTCTATTTATTTTATTATTATTTTTTTTTACATTTAACCATCAATAGTATGCTGCGATGCAACAAAATGTTAAGTTTCAGTAAATACTGACATTCAGACATATTCTACACTGCATAATTGCTTCCTCCTTCAGCTTCTCTTGTCGCATTTATAACACAAATTTTCAATAGAAATGGCCCTTTGTGGATATTGTCTGATGTCATGCCGATACTCCAGCCACTCTGCAAGTTTTTTTTTTTTTTTTTTTTTACATTTCTGCCAAGTAATTGTGATATGTTTGATTTATTCTTCCAACAATGAAATGGTGATCTTATTTGATAAAGTATATGTAATTTGTAGTCCTAACCGGGAATGATATTATTCAGAAGGATATTTAAACCCATTCGTCTACATCTGGATTTTACATGGGAAAATAAAAATATATATATATATATATATATATGTATATATATATATATATATATATATATATATATATATATATATATGTATGTATATATAAAAAAAACAAACAAACACACACACACACAAAGACACAAACACATACACACACACACACACACACACACACACACACACCAAAACACACACACCCCACGCCCCCACACATATATATGTATGTGTGTTTTTTTTCTTTTTTTTTTTGTATAAGGACGGGATATGCGTATCTATTGAAATTGTTTCTTTTTCTTTTAC
>NC_091578.1:6797165-6806670 GCF_042767895.1 Penaeus vannamei
CCAAATCCAACTCTTAAAGTTAAAAAAGCATGATGTACACAGTCATGTCGTCTTTCTTTAAAGGCGGGGGCATACTGTGTTGATAAGCGTGGAAAGAAGCGGAGAATTGCAATTACAGGTAGCTATGTTGGTAAAAAATCGCGTATGGGAAAAGCATACCAGTCGGTGTTGTGCAACCTCTGTTTTAGCCAATAATCATCCGGTGCGTCAAAGTCGGACCCTTCCAAGAGCTCTTCCTCAGACATATATTTGGCCTTAAACTGTTACCCCATCACTACACCTTCTAGCCAGACATCATGGCTCCTATCAAATATATCGATTATGATTTCATAAAAAAGTTAACCCAAACCTGTTTTATCTGAAAGTATATAACATGAACGAAGAAAAATGCAGTCATTAGTGAACTTAGTGGCTACTCTGATCAAGCCATGCGAGCGGCGTACCTAGCATACCACGAGTAGCTTCGTAACCAACCACTGAAAATACACCGAGGCGATTGAGACAAACGAGTGCTCAGAATTTCAAGAGATAACCTCTGCAAGTTAATCCTCTGCTCTCGGGTTCCGACAGGGAGCGTCGCCTTACCTCAGGATGAAATCCATCCAGATCTTAAACATTCTGCATCTCAGATTCCCTCCTGCCTCTGTCTCATCTGCCCGCTGATTCGTTTATTTACTTCTTAATTCATAGGGCATTTATGATAGAACAAACAAGGAAATTAATGCTTTTATTCTATTTATCTATTTATCATTTTCTTTATGAGTAGTGAATTTTATTGGGGGGGGGGGGGTATAACAACACATACTAAATTTAAGTATTCTTTAATTGATACATATTTAATACAGATAATACTTCATGAATAAGTAATCGTATAATTCATAACCAATAAAAAAATCTGCTTCCCAAAATATACCATACCTTATCGCATCAATAATAAGTGTTTGGAAGTAACACAGTCAGTCAAATATAATAATTTCTTATAAAATGTTCATGCTTCTCGACACCTCACTTTGTATTAATACTTTCAATAAGAATATAATATAGAAATTATCCATATGTTCTAACACCCTCGCTACCTGTTCGGATTACCTTAATTATTCCGCAGACATGCGTTCATCAGAGATTATAATAAGGGATGTTTTATATCACATAAACCCATATAGACTCAAGTAGCAAGAACAGATTCGTATGAGACAAGTGTACAATTTACATGCTTTTATGATAAGATGCACAGACTATTGTGTAAGCAATAGTAAATCTAGTAATGAGTTAAGCTAAATTGTTTGAAAACTTTAGGCAAACAAAATGATTAGTGAATGACTACATTACATTTCATGGTCTTGGAAGTCGTTAAGATGGTATGGTATGATGCATTATATATATATATATATATATATATATATATATATATATATATATATATATATATATATATATATATATATATATATATATATGTATATGCGTGTGTGGGTGTATACATACATACATACATATATATATATATATATATATATATATATATATATATATATATATATATATATATATATACATACATACAGAGAGAGATAGAGATAGAGAGAGGAGGGTAGATAGGTAGATGTGTGTTATAGATATATAAAAAGATAGATGTGTATAATATGAATATGTATATATGTATATTGATGAGATATATTTATATACTATGCATATTATCTGCCTATATCCATATGTATGATATATACAGAAATAGATGTAAATAAGGGTAAACAAATATATACGCATATATGCATATTTTCGGTTTCAGTTTCCCGTTTTATCTCGTTTTCAACTCTGCGATCCAGTCGACAAGCTCGACTGTGAGGCCGTTGACCCTGGCTGAGCCATTCTTCAGTTCTAGAGGAAAAGGTTTTCCAGTTGCATGTTGCTACTTCTCACAGCGTCTTACAGTCGTCCTATTTATACTCCACAATTTTCACGATCACACAAATGGAGACAGGAACATATAGCTTGTAGACATTACCCTTCCTGACAAGTGAGGATGCCGGGAAGGCAGAGGAACCTATTGAAGTTTTTGGTGTCAGTTTGTACCGAAGAAGTAATGCGGTCGAGGCAGACGATGTAACACCGATAGATGGAATGATAGCAACTGTAGAATAGGCAGTGCAATGATTGTAGTTATAGCCGTAGGGCTAGCTGAAGTGCCACCGGTAAGGGCTGTTATAAGAGTGGCGCATGTTGTGGAATTAGGTTAATGGGGAGCTGGATGTGCTGGAACAGGGAGCATGATCATTTATGGTAAATTTGGGGGAAATCACTTGTATCCGTTGTAAGATAATCCTTGGTAGTGAATCGTTTGTAGTAGAATAATATGCATTATGGAAGCGATTGTAGTAGAATAGGTTATAGTGAAATCACCTGCGGTGGAATCAGTTATTGTAGAATCAACTGTAGCAGAATGAGTTGTAGAAGAATCAGCGGTGCTATATTCAGTTATGGTGGAATCACATGGAATAGTGTAATCTATTGTAGTGGAATGAATGATTCAGCGGAAGTTGATTATGTTTTAAAAGTATAAGATGCTGTGGAGTCACCTTCAGTGATTTTTTTTTTTTTTTTTTTTTTTTTTTTTTTTAAGCTCTAGTTTGATAAGAATCAGTTGATTCGTGTGTTGCGAAATCGGTTCCAGGGGATCCAGCTTTCGGGAACTGCTAGACTCGGCTGTAGTGGAATAAGCATCACCCGATTTAGTTATTTAGAAATGAAATGTAGTGTAATCAGCTGTAGTTTGATCAGTGGAATAAACTGTAGGTAGTTCAACTGTTGTAGATTCGTTTGTATATACCGTGGACTAATTCGTAGTGAAGTCATTTGCACTGGAATAAACTTGAGTGAAATCAGGTTAGTTGATGAGTTGCAGAAAGTGAGGTGTTGAGGCTGCGATGTAAGTATCAGTTGTGGTAAAATTGCATGTTGTAGAATCCATTTTACGAGAATCAGGCTTAGATTTGTAAAGTTTGTAGCTGTAGTTGGTGTTCTTGTAATAATTTCAGCAGTGCTTGCGGGAACTGTAATGAAAGTTGCTGATTAACCACTAGTTGTAGCTGATGTCGTGGCAGTAGTTGTATCTGTTGTAGTGGCAGTGGTTGTATCTGTTGTAGTGGCAGTGGTTGTATCCGTTGTAGTGGCAGTGGTTGTATCTGTTGTAGTGGCAGTGGTTGTATCCGTTGTAGTGGCAGTGGTTGTATCTGTTGTAGTGGCAGTGGTTGTGTCTGTTGTAGTGGCAGTGGTTGTATCCGTTGTAGTGGCAGTGGTTGTATCTGTTGTAGTGGCAGTGGTTGTATCCGTTGTAGTGGCAGTGGTTGTATCTGTTGTAGTGGCAGTGGTTGTATCCGTTGTAGTGGCAGTGGTTGTATCTGTTGTAGTGGCAGTGGTTGTATCCGTTGTAGTGGCAGTGGTTGTATCTGTTGTAGTGGCAGTGGTTGTATCTGTTGTAGTGGCAGTGGTTGTGCCTGTTGTAGTGGCAGTGGTTGTGCCTGTTGTAGTGGCAGTGGTTGTATCTGTTGTAGTGGCAGTGGTTGTATCCATTGTAGTGGCAGTGGTTGTATCCGTTGTAGTGGCAGTGGTTGTGCCTGTTGTAGTGGCAGTGGTTGTATCTGTTGTAGTGGCAGTTGTTGAATCTGTTGTAGTGGCAGTAGTTGTATCCATTGTAGTGGCAGTGGTTGTATCTGTTGTAGTGGCAGTGGTTGTATCTGTTGTAGTGGCAGTGGTTGTATCTGTTGTAGTGGCAGTTGTTGTGTCCGTTGTAGTGGCAGTGGTTGTGCCTGTTGTAGTGCCAGTGGTTGTATCTGTTGTAGTGGCAGTGGTTGTATCTGTTGTAGTGGCAGTGGTTGTATCTGTTGTAGTGGCAGTGGTTGAATCTGTTGTAGTGGCAGTAGTTGTATCTGTTGTAGTGGCAGTGGTTGTATCTGTTGTAGTGGCAGTAGTTGTATCTGTTGTAGTGGCAGTGGTTGTGCCTGTTGTAGTAGCAGTGGTTGTATCTGTTGTAGTGGCAGTGGTTGTATCCGTTGTAGTGGCAGTGGTTGTATCTGTTGTAGTGGCAGTGGTTGTGCCTGTTGTAGTGGCAGTAGTATCTGTTGTAGTGGCAGTGGTTGTGCCTGTTGTAGTAGCAGTGGTTGTATCTGTTGTAGTGGCAGTGGTTGTGCCTGTTGTAGTGGCAGTGGTTGTATCTGTTGTAGTGGCAGTGGTTGTGACAGTTGTAGTGGCAGTGGTTGTATCTGTTGTAGTGGCAGTGGTTGTGTCTGTTGTAGTGGCAGTGGTTGTATCTGTTGTAGTGGCAGTGGTTGTGCCTGTTGTAGTGGCAGTGGTTGTGCCTGTTGTAGTGGCAGTGGTTGTATCTGTTGTAGTGGCAGTGGTTGTGTCTGTTGTAGTGGCAGTGGATGAATCTGTTGTAGTGGCAGTGGTTGAATCTGTTGTAGTGGCAGTAGTTGAATCTGTTGTAGCAGTAGTTGTATCTGTTGTAGTGGCAGTGGTTGTGCCTGTTGTAGTGGCAGTGGTTGTGCCTGTTGTAGTGGCAGTGGTTGTATCTGTTGTAGTGGCAGTGGTTGTGTCTGTTGTAGTGGCATTGGTTGTGCCTGTTGTAGTGGCAGTGGTTGTATCTGTTGTAGTGGCAGTGGTTGTATCTGTTGTAGTGGCAGTGGTTGTATCTGTTGTAGTGGCAGTGATTGTATCTGTTGTAGTGGCAGAGGTTGTATCTGTTGTAGTGGCAGTGGTTGAATCTGTTGTAGTGGCAGTAGTTGTATCTGTTGTAGTGGCAGTGGTTGTGCCTGTTGTAGTGGCAGTGGTTGTATCTGTTGTAGTGGCAGTGGTTGTGTCTGTTGTAGTGGCAGTGGTTGTGCCTGTTGTAGTGGCAGTGGTTGTGCCTGTTGTAGTGGCAGTGGTTGTATCTGTTGTAGTGGCAGTGGTTGTGCCTGTTGTAGTGTCAGTTGTTGTATCTGTTGTAGTGGCAGTGGTTGTATCTGTTGTAGTGGCAGTGGTTGTGCCTGTTGTAGTGGCAGAGGTTGTGCCTGTTGTAGTGGCAGTGGTTGTATCCGTTGTAGTGGCAGTGGTTGTATCTGTTGTAGTGGCAGTGGTTGTACCTGTTGTAGTGGCAGTGGTTGTATCTGTTGTAGTGGCAGTGGTTGTGCCTGTTGTAGTGGCAGTGGTTGTATCCGTTGTAGTGCCAGTGGTTGTATCTGTTGTAGTGGCAGTGGTTGTATCTGTTGTAGTGGCAGTGGTTGTATCTGTTGTAGTGGCAGTAGTTGTGCCTGTTGTAGTGGCAGTAGTTGTATCTGTTGTAGTGTCAGTGGTTGTGCCTGTTGTAGTGGCAGTAGTTGTATCTGTTGTAGTGGCAGTGGTTGTGCCTGTTGTAGTGGCAGTGGTTGTATCTGTTGTAGTGGCAGTGGTTGAATCTGTTGTAGTGGCAGTGGTTGTGCCTGTTGTAGTGGCAGTGGTTGTATCTGTTGTAGTGGCAGTGCTTGTATCTGTTGTAGTGGCAGTGGTTGTATCTGTTGTAGTGGCAGTGGTTGTATCTGTTGTAGTGGCAGTGGTTGTGCCTGTTGTAGTGGCAGTGGTTGTATCTGTTGTAGTGGCAGTGGTTGTATCTGTTGTAGTGGCAGTGGTCGTATCTGTTGTAGTGGCAGTGGTTGTATCCGTTGTAGTGGCAGTGGTTGTATCTGTTGTAGTGGCAGTGGTTGAGTCTGTTGTAGTGGCAGTGGTTGAATCTGTTGTAGTGGCAGTGGTTGTGTCTGTTGTAGTGGCAGTGGTTGTGCCTGTTGTAGTGGCAGTGGTTGTACCTGTTGTAGTGGCAGTAGTTGTACCTGTTGTAGTGGCAGTAGTTGTACCTGTTGTAGTGGCAGTAGTTGTATCTGTTGTAGTGGCAGTAGTTGTATCTGTTGTAGTGGCAGTGGTTGTGTCTGTCGTAGTGGCAGTAGTTGTGCCTGTTGTAGTGGCAGTGGTTGTACCTGTTGTAGTGGTAGCGGTTGTACCTGTTGTAGTGGCAGTGGTTGTGCCTGTTGTAGTGGCAGTGGTCGTACCTGTTGTAGTAGCAGTGGTTGTACCTGTTGTAGTGGCAGTGGTTGTACCTGTTGTAGTGGCAGTAGTTGTACCTGTTGTAGTGGCAGTAGTTGTACCTGTTGTAGTGGCAGTGGTTGTACCTGTTGTAGTGGCAGTAGTTGTGCCTGTTGTTGTTGCAGTGTTTGTATCTGATGTAGTTGCAGTGGTTGTACCTGTTGTAGTGGCAGTGGTTGTATCTGTTGTAGTGGCAGTGGTTGTGTTTGTTGTAGTGGCAGTAGTTGTGCCAGTTGTAGTGGCAGTGGTTGTACCTGTTGTAGTGGTAGCGGTTGTACCTGTTGTAGTGGCAGTGGTTGTACCTGTTGTAGTGGCAGTGGTCGTACCTGTTGTAGTAGCAGTGTTTATACCTGATGTAGTTGCAGTGGTTGTACCTGTTGCAGTGGCAGTGGTTGTGTCTGTTGTAGTAGTAGTTACATTAGTAACAGTGGTGGGAGGTATAGAAGTCGTGGTGGAAACAGATGTAGGTTCAACAGTTGCAGTTGGAGTTCCGGGGGAAGTTGTTGTTCTTGGCACGGTGGGATCTGGTGATCGAAAACAGAACATCATCAGTTATTTCATATATTGAGATTAGTTACAAAGCTACTGTACAAAAATAAGTCGGAATAGTGTTACCAAAATAAAATAGAAATAGATAAATGAATAAATTAATAATAATTCTTATTATCCCATATGTGTCAGTAGTATTAATCAATTTAGCTGATATCTTTATTTTCCATTTATTATCTCTTAATTACAAATGTCAATATATTTTCATATAATCATTATATGTGCTATGTATACGATAACTTTACCATTACCACCATTAATGTTTTCATTATTATCATTATCATTTTCATCATTATCATCACCATCAGTCATTATCACAGTTATTATTATCATTGTACCAGCCATTATTATCTTATTGCCATTGCATTTCTTACATCTATCATAATCATTATCATTATTGTTATTATTATTATCATCATTACCATTATTGTTATCACAATTATTGTTATCAGCATTATTACTTTTTCATTTAGGTTTTAACACTATTCATAGTGTTAAGACCTATTACTGCAGTTAATGTTAGAACGATCATAGTTTACCCAATCTATTTGGGGATTAATCATGCTCATTACCATTATGTTAGTATTATTAATACCTTAAGTAAAAACAATCACTAATTCTGATTATCATTAATGTTACGAATTAAGAATACAGTTCCGTGAAGCAAATTGCTTGTCGCTCAATGTATTGCACGTTCATGTCAATACCCCTGTTGCTTATTTGGACGCAGTTATCAAAACCATCTGGTTAGTGTTATAGATAGTGTCATTAGCTTTATTTATTTCATCAGTCACATTACGGCTTATTTCTTTTCCTTCATTCTCTTCCTGTCATTACCATAAGTGTTAATGACAGTATGGCTATTCCTATTATCACTGAACTCATCATAATAATAGCGATAACAATGAAGTTAAGATAGCAAGTGCTGTCTATAGTTGTGTGTAGCCTTTATAAGTTTCCGTCACGTAAATATTCGAGTACTAGTGTGTCTGTGCTTTAAGTAATTTTCTTTCACTTACCTAGACAGCAGACTTTGGGTTCCTTGCATGGCTTCTTCACCTTGACGATTCTACCGTTGCACTTTCCTTCCTTCTTACACTTCCCTCCTCGGTCGCGACAGGTGCGGATTAAGCAGCATACCTTACCAGCTTTGCACTTCTTGCTGGGGTTTAACACTTTGCTTTGACACTTGTCTTCCTTTTTACACTGTCCACTTAGTGATTTACAAGTTGTTCCCTTTTCACAACAGACCTTACCACTCTTGCACGGTACAGAGGGAGTAAGTATATCCCCAGTGCATTTGGTTTCCTTTCGACATCTACCTCCCAGATCTTTGCATTTGTTTTTTCCTTTTTCACAACAGACTTTGCCCTCTTTACATGGTATAGAGGGAGTAAGTATACCTCCGTTGCATTTGGCTTCCTTTCGACATCTACCTCCCAGATCTTTGCATTTGTTTTTTCCCTTTTCACAACAGACTTTGCCCTCTTTACATGGTATAGAGGGAGTAAGTATACCTCCGTTGCATTTGGCTTCCTTTCGACATCTACCTCCCAGATCTTTGCATTTGTTTTTCCCTTTTCACAACAGACTTTGCCCTCTTTAAAGGTATGAGGAGAAGATACCTCCGTTGCATTTGGCCTTTCGACATCTACCTCCCAGATCTTTGCATTTGTTTTTTCCTTTTTCACAACAGACCTTACCATCCTTGCATGGTATAGAGGGAGTAAGTATACCTCCGTTGCATTTGGCTTCCTTTCGACATCTACCTCCCAGATCTTTGCATTTGTTTTTTCCCTTTTCACAACAGACTTTGCCCTCTTTACATGGTATAGAGGGAGTAAGTATACCTCCGTTGCATTTGGCTTCCTTTCGACATCTACCTCCCAGATCTTTGCATTTGTTTTTTCCTTTTTCACAACAGACCTTACCATCCTTGCATGGTATAGAGGGAGTAAGTATACCTCCGTTGCATTTGGCTTCCTTTCGACATCTACCTCCCAGATCTTTGCATTTGTTTTTTCCTTTTTCACAACAGACCTTACCATCCTTGCATGGAATAGAGGGAGTAAGTATACCTCCGTTGCATTTGGCTTCCTTTCGACATCTACCTCCCAGATCTTTGCATTTGTTTTTTCCTTTTTCACAACAGACCTTACCATCCTTGCATGGAATAGAGGGAGTAAGTATATCCCTGGTGCATTTGGCTTCCTTTCGACATCTACCTCCTAAATCTTTGCATTTATTTCCTTTTCCACAACAGGCCTTACCACCCTTGCATGGTATTAAGGGAGTAAGTATATATCCATTGCATTTGGCTTCCTTTCGACATTTGCCTCCTAGACCTTTGCATTGATTTCTTTTTCCACAACATGCCTTACCGCCCTTGCATGGTATAGAGGGAGTAAGTATATCTCCGTTGCATTTGGCTTCTTTTCGACACCTACCCCCTAAAGCTTTGCATTTTTTCCCTTTTTCACAACAGGCCTTACCGCTCTTGCATGGTATAGAGGGAGTAAGTATATCTCCGTTGCATTTGGCTTCTTTTCGACACGTACCCCCTAAATCTTTGCATTTATTTCCTTTTCCACAACAGGCCTTACCGCCCTTGCATGGTATAGAGGGAGTAAGTATATCTCCGTTGCATTTGGCTTCCTCTCGACATGTACCTCCTAGAGCTTTGCATTTCTTTCCTTTTTCGCAACAGGCCTTACCCCCCTTGCATGGTATAGAAGGGGGTAAGTATATTTCCTTGCATTTGGCTTCCTCCCGACATTACCTCCTAGACTTTGCATTTCTTTCCTTTTTTGCAACAGGCCTTACCGCCCTTGCATGGTATAAAGGAGTAAGTATATTTCCTTGCATT
>NC_091578.1:6812170-6817170 GCF_042767895.1 Penaeus vannamei
ATATATTGTGGTAGTTAGTCCTGGAATACACAAATAAAGTATGTATCCATACTTACAGTATGTATATATGCATTATGTATCCATATACATATATATGTATTCCAAGGCGTGTCACTGCATATTTCCCTTTAAGGTGCCAGTGTGGGAAGGGTAATTGTGTTTTCAGCGAGTGGATTCAGCCGCTCAACCTCCTCTCGGATAGCTATGCGGCCGTTGTTGATCCTGTCCAGCAGCTGCTGCGTGTCGCCTCGGGCTCGTGGCAGCAGCGCCCTGGTTCCGTCCGTGATCCTCTTCCCCGTCTGCGCGATCAGGTCGATCAGGTCGTCGAACTCTTCGATGAAGCTGTTGGCGCTGACGGTGCCGCTGTCTATTTGGTCAGCGTTTTCGTCGTCGACAGGGGCTGTGGCGTCGCTGAGGAACTGGATGTACCTGGTCAGCAAGTCTTCGGCGTCGATGCGGTCCTGAGGCGGTGTCGTGCTGGGGGCGGAGGTTGTGGAGCCAGTTGTGGCAGAGTCACCTGTGGTTGTGGAGCCAGTTGTGGCAGAGTCACCTGTGGTTGTGGAGCCAGTTGTGGCAGAGTCACCTGTGGTTGTGGAGCCAGTTGTGGCAGAGTCACCTGTGGTTGTGGAGCCAGTTGTGGCAGAGTCACCTGTGGTTGTGGAGCCAGTTGTGGCAGAGTCACCTGTGGTTGTGGAGCCAGTTGTGGCAGAGTCACCTGTGGTTGTGGAGCCAGTTGTGGCAGAGTCACCTGTGGTTGTTTCAGGCGTGGAACCCGTTGCTGTGGAATCAGCCGTAGTTGCATCGGTTGTGGTGACATCCGATGTAGTTGCATCGGTTGTGGTGACATCCGATGTAGTTGCATCGGTTGTGGTAACATCCGATGTAGTTGCATCGGTTGTAGTGACATCAGCTGTAGTGGCATCGGTTGTAGTGATATCAGCTGTAGTGGCATCGGTTGTAGTGACATCCGATGTAGTTCCATCGGTTGTAGTGACATCCGATGTAGTTGCATCGGTTGTAGTGACATCCGATATAGTTGCATCCGTTGTAATGACATCCGATGTAGTTGCATCCGTTGTAGTGACATCCGATGTAGTTGCATCGGTTGTAGTGACATCCGATGTAGTTGTATCGGTTGTAGTGACATCCGATGTAGTTGCATCGGTTGTAGTGACATCCGATGTAGTTGCATCGGTTGTAGTGACATCCGATGTAGTTGCATCGGTTGTGGTGACATCGGTTGTAGTGGCATCAGTTGTAGTGGCATCGATTGTGGTGGCATCGGTTGTAGTGGCATCGGTTGTAGTGGCATCAGTTGTAGTGGCACCAGTTGTAGTGGCATCAGTTGTAGTGGCATCAGTTGTAGTGGCATCAGTTGTGGTGGCATCGGTTGTAGTGGCATCGGTTGTAGTGGCATCAGTTGTGGTGTCATCGGTTGTAGTGGCATCAGTTGTAGTTGCATCGGTTGTAGTGACATCGGTTGTAGTAGCATCGGTTGTTGTGGCATCAGTTGTAGTTGCATCGGTTGTAGTGGCATCAGTTGTGGTGGCATCAGTTGTTGCATCGGTTGTAGTGGCATCAGTTGTGGTGGCATCAGTTGTTGTGGCATCAGTTGTAGTGGCATCGGTTGTGGTGGCTTCAGTTGTAGTGGCATCAGTTGTGGTGGCATCGGTTGTAGTGGCATCAGTTGTGGTGGCATCAGTTGTAGTGGCATCGGTTGTAGTGGCATCAGTTGTGGTGGCATCGGTTGTAGTGGCATCAGTTGTGGTGGCATCGGTTGTAGTGGCATCAGTTGTGGTGGCATCGGTTGTAGTGGCATCAGTTGTGGTGGCATCAGTTGTAGTGGCATCGGTTGTAGTGGCATCAGTTGTGGTGGCATCGGTTGTAGTGGCATCAGTTGTGGTGGCATCAGTTGTGGTGGCATCGGTTGTAGTGGCATCAGTTGTGGTGGCATCGGTTGTAGTGGCATCGGTTGTAGTGCCATCGGTTGTAGTGGCATCAGTTGTAGTGGCATCGGTTGTAGTGGCATCAGTTGTGGTGGCATCGGTTGTAGTGGCATCAGTTGTAGTGGCATCAGTTGTGGTGGCATCGGTTGTACTGGTTGCTGGGTTGGGAGCCTGCCTCCGAACTCTCCTTCGGCCGGTGCTGTCGATGGTGCCGAGTCTGTCGCTGGCCTCGTCCAGGGCCGCTTCCAGAGCCCCCAGGGAAGGGTCGATGGTTGCGAGCTCTAGAAGCCTTGCAGTTACGTTGAAGGCAAGAGTGGTGGTAGGTATGGTTGTAGTTGTGACTGCAGGCGTTGTAGTTGGATTAGGAGTTGTAGTTGGATTAGGGGTTGTAGTAGGATTAGGAGTTGTAGTAGGATTAGGAGTTGTAGTAGGGTTAGGAGTTGTAGTAGGATTAGGAGTTGTGGTAGGATTAGGAGTTGTAGTAGGATTAGGAGTTGTGGTAGGATTAGGAGTTGTGGTAGGATTAGGTGTTGTAGTGGGATTAGGAGTTGTGGTAGGATTAGGAGTTGTGGTAGGATTAGGAGTTGTAGTAGGATTAGGAGTTGTAGTTGGATTAGGAGTCGTGGTAGGATTAGGAGTTGTAGTAGGATTAGGAGTTGTGGTAGGATTAGGAGTTGTAGTAGGATTAGAAGTTGTGGTAGGATTAGGAGTTGTAGTAGGATTAGGAGTCGTGGTAGGATTAGGAGTTGTGGTAGGATTAGGAGTTGTGGTAGGATTAGGAGTTGTGGTAGGATTAGGAGTTGTGGTAGGATTAGGAGTTGTGGTAGGATTAGGAGTTATGGTAGGATTAGGAGTTGTGGTAGGATTAGGAGTTGTGGTAGGATTAGGAGTTGTGGTAGGATTAGTTGTGGTAGGATTAGGAGTTGTAGGGGGATTAGGAGTTGTGGTAGGATTAGGAGTTGTAGTAGGATTAGGAGTTGTGATAGGATTAGGAGTTGTGGTAGGATTAGGAGTTGTAGTAGGCCCAAGATTTGATGGTGTGGTTTGTGGTTGTGGTCCTGTGGTTTGTGTTCCAGCAGTGGTCTGAGGTTGGGGCCCAGCAGTGGTTTGCGTTTGCGGTCCAGAAGAGGTTTGCGGCTGCGGTCCGGGAGAGGTTTGCGGTTGCGGTCCGGGAGTGGTTTGTGGTTGCGGTCCAGGAGAGGTTTGCGGTTGCGGTCCAGGAGAGGTTTGCGGTTGCGGTCCAGGAGAGGTTTGCGGTTGCGGTCCAGGAGAGGTTTGCGGTTCCGGTCCAGGAGAGGTTTGCGGCTGAGGTCCAGAAGAGGTTTGCGGCTGCGGTCCGGGAGTGGTTTGCGGTTGCGGTCCAGGAGACGTTTGCGGTTGCGGTCCAGGAGAGGTTTGCGGTTGCGGTCCAGGAGAGGTTTGCGGTTGCGGTCCAGGAGAGGTTTGCGGTTGTGGTCCAGGAGAGGTTTGCGGTTGCGGTCCAGGAGAGGTTTGCGGTTGCGGTCCAGGAGAGGTTTGCGGTTGCGGTCCAGGAGAGGTTTGCGGTTGCGGTCCAGGAGAGGTTTGCGGCTGAGGTCCAGAAGAGGTTTGCGGCTGCGGTCCGGGAGTGGTTTGCGGTTGCGGTCCAGGAGAGGTTTGCGGTTGCGGTCCAGGAGAGGTTTGCGCTTGCGGTCCAGGAGAGGTTTGCGGTTGCGGTCCAGGAGAGGTTTGCGGTTGCGGTCCAGGAGAGGTTTGCGGTTGCGGTCCAGGAGAGGTTTGCGGTTGCGGTCCAGGAGAGGTTTGCGGTTGCGGTCCAGGAGAGGTTTGCGGTTGCGGTCCAGGAGAGGTTTGCGGTTGCGGTCCAGGAGAGGTTTGCGGTTGCGGTCCGGGAGTGGTTTGTGGTTGCGGTCCAGTCGTGGTACCTGGGGTCTTTTTGACTAGTGATAGAACACAGAGAATTAGTAACTTAAAACGTTACCAAGTTTTCATTTTTCTATCATTTATAGTAACTTCATAATAATCTTCCACTTTGGGGTAATGTCAGTGTTGTCATTGCTAACATCTTTACTCCCCTGATTCTGATTTTGATTACCATGATCGTAATAATCGCTAGTATTCTCATCTTCATTATCGTTATCATTAATATGAAGATGACAATGGTGATGATGACGATGGACGATGACAATGATGATGACAGTACCGATTCAAATGACTATCATTGTTCCAGTATCATGATTATTAATATTGATATTGCTATTGCTGTTATTTTTATTATGAATATTTTATTGCTATCATAATTAAAATTATATTCACTACTATTATTTTTTTTATTATCATCATTATTATCATCATTACTGATATAGTAATAATAATAATGATGATTATTACTATTATTATTATTATCATTATTATTATTATCAATATTAGCGTTACCTCCGCGAAAGACCTTATGTTTTTGGTAGTATTTGTTAGTTAGTTTGTAGGTTAGCTAGATTTATATGAAATTTTTACTAGAGGTAGACTTTGGTAGTGATACGAATCATGATCATGATCCGGATTCAGGATTTTTAAAGATTATTACATCATTTGCCGCTGTTGCCAGGGTAACTAATTATGATAGTTATAATCGTTGCGACTCTTCAAGTGCGATTTTTTTTCTTTTTTTTTTCATCAGTGACACTATTGCCTTGGCGGAGGTATGCGCTCTCTGAGTGCTTCTTATTATCAGTATATATTTTTAGCATCATCATTATTACTATCGTAACTATTATAATTAATAGTAGCATCATCAATATCTTTACTCAATATCACCGATTAAGTGTTAAGATTTTTATCACTATCCTTGATGTCAGAATTATTTTCGTTATTTTCAGGAAAACATTCATTATTACTATAACCATCACCATTACTATTACTTTTGTATCAACATTATCACTATCAAATATTGTATCCTCATTACTGTTGCAACCATCATGATTGTCTTTTCTACCTTAATCAAAGATATCATCAACATGAAAATACACTACAGTATTGTATTGTGCCTTTGTCGGTTCTAATTCCTTTACATGGCAGATT
>NC_091578.1:6844670-6854670 GCF_042767895.1 Penaeus vannamei
ATGCAAGAAGGGTAAAGTCTGTTGTGAAAAAGGAAATAAATGCAAAGATCTAGGAGGTAAATGTCGAAAGGAAGCCAAATGCAAAGGAGATATACTTACTCCTTCTATACCATGCAAGGGCGGTAAGGCCTGTTGTGGAAAAGGAAATAAATGCAAAGATCTAGGAGCTAAATGTCGAAAGGAAGCCAAATGCAATGGAGGTATACTTACTCCCTCTATACCTTGTAAGAGTGGTAAGATCTGTTGTGAAAAAGGAAAAAACACTTGCAAAGATCTAGGAGGTAAATGCAAAAAGGAAGCCAAATGCAATGGATATATACTTACTCCCTTTATACCATGCAAGGGTGGTAAGGCCTGTTGTGGAAAAGGAAATAAATGCAAAGATTTAGGAGGTAGATGTCGAAAGGAAGCCAAATGCAATGGATATATACTTACTCCCTTTATACCATGCAAGGGTGGTAAGGCCTGTTGTGGAAAAGGAAATAAATGCAAAGATTTAGGAGGTAGATGTCGAAAGGAAGCCAAATGCACCAGGGATATACTTACTCCCTCTATTCCATGCAAGGATGGTAAGGTCTGTTGTGAAAAAGGAAAAAACAAATGCAAAGATCTGGGAGGTAGATGTCGAAAGGAAGCCAAATGCAACGGAGGTATACTTACTCCCTCTATACCATGCAAGGATGGTAAGGTCTGTTGTGAAAAAGGAAAAAACAAATGCAAAGATCTGGGAGGTAGATGTCGAAAGGAAGCCAAATGCAACGGAGGTATACTTACTCCCTCTATACCATGCAAGGATGGTAAGGTCTGTTGTGAAAAAGGAAAAAACAAATGCAAAGATCTGGGAGGTAGATGTCGAAAGGAAGCCAAATGCAACGGAGGTATACTTACTCCCTCTATACCATGTAAAGAGGGCAAAGTCTGTTGTGAAAAAGGAAAAAACAAATGCAAAGATCTGGGAGGTAGATGTCGAAAGGAAGCCAAATGCAACGGAGGTATACTTACTCCCTCTATACCATGCAAGGATGATAAGGTCTGTTGTGAAAAAGGAAAAAATAAATGCAAAGATCTGGGAGGTAGATGTCGAAAGGAAGCCAAATGCAACGGAGGTATACTTACTCCCTCTATACCATGTAAAGAGGGCAAAGTCTGTTGTGAAAAGGGAAAAAACAAATGCAAAGATCTGGGAGGTAGATGTCGAAAGGAAGCCAAATGCAACGGAGGTATACTTACTCCCTCTATACCATGTAAAGAGGGCAAAGTCTGTTGTGAAAAGGGAAAAAACAAATGCAAAGATCTGGGAGGTAGATGTCGAAAGGAAGCCAAATGCAACGGAGGTATACTTACTCCCTCTATACCATGTAAAGAGGGCAAAGTCTGTTGTAATAAAGGAAAAGATAAATGCAAAGATCTGGGAGGTAGATGTCGAAAGGAAGCCAAATGCACCGGGGACGTACTTACTCCCTCTATACCGTGCAAGAGTGGTAAGGTCTGTTGTGAAAAGGGAACAACTTGTAAATCACTAAGTGGACAGTGTAAAAAGGAAGACACATGTCAAAGCAAAGTGTTAAACCCCAGTAAGAAGTGCAAAGCTGGAAAGGTATGCTGCTTAATCCGCACCTGTCGCGACCGAGGAGGGAAGTGTAAGAAGGAAGGAAAGTGCAACGGTAGAATCGTCAAGGTGAAGAAGCCTTGCAAGGAACCCAAAGTCTGCTGTCTAGGTAAGTGAAAGAAAATTACTTAAAGCACAGACACACTAGCACTCGAATATTTACGTGACGGAAACTTATAAAGGCTACACACAACTATAGACAGCACTTGCTATCTTAACTTCATTGTTATCGCTATTATTATGATGAGTTCAGTGATAATAGGAATAGCCATACTGTCATTAACACTTATGGTAATGACAGGAAGAGAATGAAGGAAAAGAAATAAGCCGTAATGTGACTGATGAAATAAATAAAGCTAATGACACTATCCATAACACTAACCAGATGGTTTTGATAACTGCGTCCAAATAAGCAACAGGGGTATTGACATGAACGTGCAATACATTGAGCGACAAGCAATTTGCTTCACGGAACTGTATTCTTAATTCGTAACATTAATGATAATCAGAATTAGTGATTGTTTTTACTTAAGGTATTAATAATACTAACATAATGGTAATGAGCATGATTAATCCCCAAATAGATTGGGTAAACTATGATCATTCTAACATTGACTGCAGTAATAGGTGTTAACATTATGAATAGTGTTAAAACCTAAATGAAAAAGTAATAATGCTGATAACAATAATTGTGATAACAATAATGGTAATGATGATAATAATAATAATAACAATAATGATAATGATTATGATAGATGTAAGAAATGCAATGGCAATAAGATAATAATGGCTGGTACAATGATAATAATAACTGTGATAATGACTGATGGTGATGATAATGATGAAAATGATAATGATAATAATGAAAACATTAATGGTGGTAATGGTAAAGTTATCGTATACATAGCACATATAATGATTATATGAAAATATATTGACATTTGTAATTAAGAGATAATAAATGGAAAATAAAGATATCAGCTAAATTGATTAATACTACTGACACATATGGGATAATAAGAATTATTATTAATTTATTCATTTATCTATTTCTATTTTATTTTGGTAACACTATTCCGACTTATTTTTGTACAGTAGCTTTGTAACTAATCTCAATATATGAAATAACTGATGATGTTCTGTTTTCGATCACCAGATCCCACCGTGCCAAGAACAACAACTTCCCCCGGAACTCCAACTGCAACTGTTGAACCTACATCTGTTTCCACCACGACTTCTATACCTCCCACCACTGTTACTAATGTAACTACTACTACAACAGACACAACCACTGCCACTGCAACAGGTACAACCACTGCAACTACATCAGGTACAAACACTGCTACTACAACAGGTACGACCACTGCCACTACAACAGGTACAACCACTGCCACTACAACAGGTACAACCGCTACCACTACAACAGGTACAACCACTGCCACTACAACTGGCACAACTACTGCCACTACAACAAACACAACCACTGCCACTACAACAGATACAACCACTGCCACTACAACAGGTACAACCACTGCAACTACATCAGATACAAACACTGCAACAACAGGCACAACTACTGCCACTACAACAGGTACAACCACTGCCACTACAACAGGTACAACTACTGCCACTACAACAGGTACAACTACTGCCACTACAACAGGTACAACCACTGCCACTACAACAGGTACAACCACTGCTACTACAACAGGTACGACCACTGCCACTACAACAGGCACAACCACTGCCACTACAACAGGTACAACCGCTACCACTACAACAGGTACAACCACTGCCACTACAACAGGCACAACTACTGCCACTACGACAGACACAACCACTGCCACTACAACAGATACAACTACTGCCACTACAACAGATACAACTACTGCCACTACAACAGGTACAACTACTGCCACTACAACAGGTACAACTACTGCCACTACAACAGGTACAACCACTGCCACTACAACAGGCACAACCACTGCCACTACAACAGACACAACCACTGCCACTACAACAGATTCAACCACTGCCACTACAACAGACTCAACCACTGCCACTACAACAGATACAACCACTGCCACTACAACGGATACAACCACTGCCACTACAACAGATACGACCACTGCCACTACAACAGATACAACCACTGCCACTACAACAGATACAACCACTGCCACTACAACAGGCACAACCACTGCCACTACAACAGATACAACCACTGCCACTACAACAGATACAAGCACTGCCACTACAACAGATACAACCACTGCCACTACAACAGATACAACCACTGCCACTACAACAGGCACAACCACTGCCACTACAACAGATTCAACCACTGCCACTACAACAGATACAACCACTGCCACTACAACAGGCACAACCACTGCCACTACAACAGATACAACTACTGCCACTACAACAGGCACAACCACTGACACTACAACAGATACAACTACTGCCACTACAACAGGCACAACCACTGCCACTACAACAGATACAACCACTGCCACTACAACAGATACAACCACTGCCACTACAACAGATACAACCACTGGCACTACAGCAGGCACAACCACTGCCACTACAACAGGCACAACCACTGCCACTACAACAGATACAACCACTGCCACTACAACAGGTACAACCACTGCCACTACAACAGATACAACCACTGCCACTACAACGGATACAACCACTGCCACTACAACAGGCACAACCTCTGCCACTACAACAGGCACAACCACTGCCACTACAACAGATACAACCACTGCCACTACAACAGATACAACAACTGACACTACAACAGGCACAACCACTGCCACTACAACAGATACAACCACTGTCACTACAACAGGCACAACCACTGCCACTACAACAGGCACAACCACTGCCACTACAACAGACACAACCACTGCCACTACAACAGATACAACCACTGCCACTACAACAGGCACAACCACTGCCACTACAACAGATACAACTACTGCCACTACAACAGATTCAACCACTGCCACTACAACAGATACAACCTCTGCCACTACAACAGATTCAACCACTGCCACTACAACAGATACAACCACTGCCACTACAACAGATACAACCACTGCCACTACAACAGATACAACCACTGCCACTACAACAGGCACAACCACTGCCACTACAACAGACACAACCACTGCCACTACAACAGATACAACCACTGCCACTACAACAGGCACAACCACTGCCACTACAACAGGCACAACCACTGCCACTACAACAGATACAACTACTGCTACAACAGATTCAACTACTGCCACTACAACAGATTCAACCACTGCCACTACAACAGATTCATCCACTGCCACTACAACAGACACAACCACTGCCACTACAACAGATACAACCACTGCCACTACAACAGGCACAACCACTGCCACTACAACAGGCACAACCACTGCCACTACAACAGATACAACCACTGCCACTACAACAGACACAACCACTGCCACTACAACAGATACAACCACTGCCACTACAACTGTCACAACCACTGCCACTACAACAGATACAACCACTGCCACTACAACAGGCACAACCACTGCCACTACAACAGATACAACCACTGCTACTACAACAGGCACAACCACTGCCACTACAACAGATACAACTACTGCCACTACAACAGGCACAACCACTGCCACTACAACAGATACAACCACTGCCACTACAACGGATACAACCACTGCCACTACAACAGATACAACCACTGCTACTACAACAGGCACAACCACTGCCACTACAACAGATACAACCACTGCCACTACAACGGATACAACCACTGCCACTACAACAGATACAACCACTGCCACTACAACGGATACAACCACTGCCACTACAACAGATACAACCACTGCCACTACAACGGATACAACCACTGCCACTACAACAGACACAACCACTGCCACTACAACAGATACAACCACTGCCACTACAACGGATACAACCACTGCCACTACAACAGATACAACCACTGCCACTACAACGGATACAACCACTGCCACTACAACAGATACAACCACTGCCACTACAACAGATACAACCACTGCCACTACAACAGATACAACCACTGCCACTACAACAGGTACAACCACTGCCACTACAACGGATACAACCACTGCCACTACAACGGATACAACCACTGCCACTACAACAGATACAACCACTGCCACTACAACAGATACAACCACTGCCACTACAACGGATACAACCACTGCCACTACAACGGATACAACCACTGGGACTACAACAGATACAACCACTGCCACTACAACAGATACAACCACTGCCACTACAACAGATACAACCACTGCCACTACAACGGATACAACCACTGCCACTACAACAGATACAACCACTGCCACTACAACGGATACAACCACTGCCACTACAACAGATACAACCACTGCCACTACAACGGATACAACCACTGCCACTACAACAGATACAACCACTGCCACTACAACAGATACAACCACTGCCACTACAACGGATACAACCACTGCCACTACAACGGATACAACCACTGGGACTACAACAGATACAACCACTGCCACTACAACAGATACAACCACTGCCACTACAACAGATACAACTACTGCCACGACATCAGCTACAACTAGTGGTTAATCAGCAACTTTCATTACAGTTCCCGCAAGCACTGCTGAAATTATTACAAGAACACCAACTACAGCTACAAACTTTACAAATCTAAGCCTGATCCTCGTAAAATGGATTCTACAACATGCAATTTTACCACAACTGATACTTAGATCGCAGCCTCAACACCTCACTTTCTCCAACTCATCAACTAACCTGATTTCACTCAAGTTTATTCCAGTGCAAATGACTTCACTACGAATTAGTCCACGGTATATACAAACGAATCTACAACAGTTGAACTACCTACAGTTTATTCCACTGATCAAACTACAGCTGATTACACTACATTTCATTTCTAAATAACTAAATCGGGTGATGCTTATTCCACTACAGCTGAGTCTAACAATTCCCGATAGCTGGATCCCCTGGAACCGATTTCGCAACACACGAATCAACTGATTCTTATCAAACTAGAGCTTAAAAAAAAAAAAAAAAAAAAAAAAAAAAAAAAAAAAAAAGATCACTGAAGGCGACTCCACAGCATCTTATACTTTTAAAACATAATCAACTTCCGCTGAATCATTCATTCCACTACAATAGATTACACTATTCCCTGTGATTCCACCATAACTGAATATAGCACCGCTGATTCTTCTACAACTCATTCTGCTACAGTTGATTCTACAATAACTGATTCCACCGCAGGTGATTTCACTATAACCTATTCTACTACAATCGCTTCCATAATGCATATTATTCTACTACAAACGATTCACTACCAAGGATTATCTTACAACGGATACAAGTGATTTCCCCAAAATTTACTATAAATGATCATGCTCCCTGTTCCAGCACATCCAGCTCCCCATTAACCTAATTCCACAACATGCGCCACTCTTATAACAGCCCTTACCGGTGGCACTTCAGCTAGCCCTACGGCTATAACTACAATCATTGCACTGCCTATTCTACAGTTGCTATCATTCCATCTATCGGTGTTACATCGTCTGCCTCGACCGCATTACTTCTTCGGTACAAACTGACACCAAAAACTTCAATAGGTTCCTCTGCCTTCCCGGCATCCTCCCTTGTCAGGAAGGGTAATGTCTACAAGCTATATGTTCCTGTCTCCATTTGTGTGATCGTGAAAATTGTGGAGTATAAATAGGACGACTGTAAGACGCTGTGAGAAGTAGCAACATGCAGCTGGAAAACCTTTTCCTCTAGAACTGAAGAATGGCCCAGCCAGGGTCAACGGCCTCGCAGTCGAGCTTGTCGACTGGATCGCAGAGTTGAAAACGAGATAGAACGGGAAACTGAAACCGAAAATATGCATATATGCGTATATATTTGTTTACCCTTATTTACATCTATTTCTGTATATATCATACATATGGATATAGGCAGATAATATGCATATTATATAAGTATATCTCATCAATATACATATATACATATTCATATTATACACATCTATCTTTTTATATATCTATAACACACATCTACCTATCTACCCTCCTCTCTCTATCTCTATCTCTCTCTGTATGTATGTATATATATATATATATATATATATATATATATATATATATATATATATATATATATATATATATATGTATGTATGTATGTATACTCCCACACACGCACATACATATATATATATATATATATATATATATATATATATATATATATATATATATATATATATATATATATATATATATATAATGCATCATACCATACCATCTTAACGACTTCCAAGACCATGATATGTAATGTAGTCATTCACTAATCTTTTTGTTTGCCTAAAGGCTTCAAACAATTTAGCTTAACTCATTACTAGATTTACTATTGCTTACACAATAGTCTGTGCATCTTATCATAAAAGCATGTAAATTGTACACTTGTCTCATACGAATCTGTTCTTGCTACTTGAGTCTATATGGGTTTATGTGATATAAAACATCCCTTATTATAATCTCTGATGAACGCATGTCTGCGGAATAATTACGGTAATCCGAACAGGTAGCGAGGGTGTTAGAACATATGGATAATTTCTATATTATATTCTTATTGAAAGTATCAATACAAAGTGAGGTGTTGAGAAGCATGAACATTTTATAAGAAATTATAATATTTGACTGACTCTGTTACTTCCAAACACTTATTATTGATGCGATAAGGTATGGTATATTTTGGGAAGCAGATTTTTTTATAGGTTAGGAATTATACGATTACTTATTCATGAAGTATTATCTGTATTAAATATGTATCAATTAAAGAATACTTAAATTTAGTATGTGTTGTTATACCCCCCCCCCCCCAATAAAATTCACTACTCATAAAGAAAATGATAAATAGATAAATAGAATAAAAGCATTAATTTCCTTGCTTGTTCTATCATAAATGCCCTATGAATTAAGAAGTAAATAAACGAATCAGCGGGCAGATGAGACAGAGACAGGAGGGAATCTGAGATGCAGAATGTTTAAGATCTGGATGGATTTCATCCTGAGGTAAGGCGACGCTCCCTGTCGAGACCCTGAGGGCAGAGGATTATCTTGCAGAAGTTATCTCTTGAAATTCTGAGCACTCGTTTGTCTCAATCGCCTCGGTGTATTTTCAGTGGTTGGTTACGAAGCCACTCGTGGTATGCTAGGTACGCCGCTCGCATGGCTTGATCAGAGTAGCCACTAAGTTCACTAATGACTGCATTTTTCTTCGTTCATGTTATATACTTTCAGATAAAACATGTCTAGGTTAACTTTTTTATGAAAATCTTGGATTAGAAGGCTAGATTTAATCGATATATTGGACAGGAGCCATGATGTCTGGCTAGAAGGTGTAGTGATGGGGTAACAGTTTCAGCCCAAATATATGTCTGAGGAAGAGCTCTTGAAAGGGTCCGACTTTGATCCACCGGATGATTATTGGCTAAAACAGAGGTTGCACAACACCGACTGGTATGCTTTTCCCATACGCGATTTTTTACCAACATAGCTACCTGTAATTGCAATTCTCCGCTTCTTTCCACGCTTATCAACACAGCATGCCCCCGCCTTTAAAGAAAGACGACATGACTGGGTACATCGTGCTTTTTTAACGTTAAGAGTTGGATTTGGCGTTACCAAAGAGGCCCTAATTCTGTATAAATAAGGACAGTATTGGAAACCTTGTTTATGCCCCACAAGAACAGTATGTAAGAGAATGAAAAGCAGGCTAATAAAAGATTGAAGAGAGAGGAAATGCGATCAATATAGTTTAAGACAATTTTTCTCTACTATATACATGTGTGTGCGTATTATACATACATATAAAAAGTGTGTGCACGCGCGTGCATTATACAAATGTACATGCACAACACACACACATACACACACACACACACACACACACACACACACACACACACACACACACACACACACACACACACACACACATACACACACATATATATGTATGTACATATATATATATATTATATATATATATATATATATATATATATATATATATATATATATATATATATATATATGCGTGTGTACATATGTATATATATACATATTTTCTATATACTTTTACACATACGCATATACGCATATACACATATGCACACACACACACACACACACACACACACACACACACACACACACACACACACATATATATATATATATATATATATATATATATATATATATATATATATATATATATATATATATA
>NC_091578.1:6859670-6872170 GCF_042767895.1 Penaeus vannamei
TAATATCATTACCGGTTAGGACTACAAATTACATATACTTTATCAAATATTAGATCACCATTTCATTGTTGGAAGAATAAATCAAACATATCACAATTACTTGGTGCAGAAATGTAAAATATAAAACAATGTAAAATACTGTTGCAGAGTGGCTGGCAGTATCGGCATGACATCAGACAATATCCACAAGGTCCATTTCTATTAGAAATTAGTGTTATAAATGCGACAAGAGAAGCTGAAGGAGGAAGCAATTATAGCAGTGTGAGTAATATGTCTGAATGTCAGTATTTACTGAAACTTAACATTCTGTTGCATCTGCAGCATACTATTGATGGTTAAATGTAAAATAATAATAATAATAAAATAGAATAGAATAAATAAATAAATAACAAAATTATCAGTGACACGGCTATTTACTTAACTGAAATATCTTATTTAAAAAAAAGGAAATATCAATCAACGAAATCGTTGGAATTCCACAGACAGGTGTGCCTCTTACTATCAAATCTAGGAAGCATAATATTAGATTCTTTGGTAATATCTGAAATCCCTTATAACTGTAATTATTGTTATATAAGCAAGGTCTTTGATTCTTTGCTGTTTATGAATTCTGTTTTGCCACAAAACAAAGTTACCGCTGTTAATTAAAGCAAACATTTATATTGTAACAGATCCTTTGATGGCAGTTGATTGTAATAATACCATACGGTAAGTACTGCAATGAATCTTAGCTATATTATAACGATATGTCTAACTATGACGTGACATCCATATTTTTTTTAGGATTGTTTTGTCCGTAAAGACGCACGATGCCATTTGTATTTTTCTAATAGAAAATTGTAAAAAAAAATGTGGAAAAAAAATAGATTAACTAACGATTGGCAATGTGTCTTTGGTGGTTTACCATGGGCATAAGGACTCACTTTAAATAGTTCGCATGAGATGTATACATCAGTGCTGCAATTTTACACTTAATGAAGATGATTCTGCATCGGGAATGATAAGGGAAACTTGGAGAACCCTTCTGATTTAGTGTGAAATGTTAATTTAGCCGTTTCGTAAATTTTTACTGTCATTTATATGTGGAAGAAAGGTTCCTAATTGATCCTTATAAAGCGTAAACAACTTTAATAGAATTTCACCTATCTTGAAGATTATTCGGCACTGAAAATGAAGTAGAAAGCCTGGATGCCCGTTTGGATGTATTGTCAAACGGCAATTGGGCTGTTTCCAAGTTTTTTGCAATAGCATAGCGACGCGCGCCTCCACAGCTGATGCAATGGGGATGCCACATTACATTTAAGTGCTTTCATGCTTTCTCGATTTCAGCTGCCACCACTGGCTAGCCTTGTGCGAAAAAGGGAGCAGCTCTGCATAAACCTCCCCTGCCAGTTCATAGCATTGTCATCATCATCGAGCCTTTTGCAGTGCCTCCTCGTGACCACCCATGGAAACTGGCTAAACTGTGGGGGATGTCAGAGCAGCAGGAAGCTTCAGAGGTACAGGGTCAAGGCCCACTGACGTGTGGACACGTTTCTGTTAACAATTTAAATTTGATAGAAAAGGCTAAACAATCCCTAACAGAAGTAAAACAATACTCTGAAATTAATGGCCTGAAGCTAAATCCACAAAAAAAAACAATGTATTTTCATTGGCAGCCGTCAGAACATTGTAAAACTACCCACAGATACAGTTATAGAATTCCAGGGTTGCTGCATAGCCAACACAACAGTAAAAAATCTTGGAATATATATAAACAGATACATAACATTTGAGACACACATTGACCACATCTACAGAAAAGTAATGGGCACTCTGATATATTTAAATCACATAAAAAATAAAATACCCACAGAAACAAGAATTACTGTCATACAAACACGAACACGAGAATGATATTTCAATCACATATGATACTAGTGTTATGTGTAATTTTGTTCCACAAGCATTGTATAATATCTATGTTCATAGCATCTTATTATACTGTATAAACACTTTATATGTAAATACAAGACCCATTGTAATTAATGGAATAAAGTGTTTGAATTTGAATTTGCTTTTTACCAACTCCTGACCCTAATTAATGGGAGGCTCGGGGGAGGTGGGCCTTACCGGTCCTCTTCCCCCAGATAAATCCCTTTGGCATTGTACAATATAAATGGAAATGCTGGGAGGAGGGGAAATGCCCCTCCTGCCCAGCAAGTGAGGTGGGCTGTGGGCCCCACTGGGAGGGTGACTGCTGTGGCGCATGATGGAAACTAGAGCTTCTCGTCCCAGCTGCACTCTGGCAGTCGCTAACCAAGAATGAAGTTTATGGGCCAAAGCTCAAGGGAAACCTATGGACTTTGTTGCTGCCCCCCTTTATATGGGCAGAGTCAGCAGGGGTGGCAGAGGTGGTGTCCACCTGGAGTGCCTGCCCAAGGATAAACCTCAGGTGGGAAGTCAGGGTGGACTTGGAACGTCCGTTCTTTGTGTCAGGATGATTGGTTGCCACTACTGTCGAGAGAACTGGGGAGGCTGTGAGTTGAGGCGGCTGCTCTCTCGGAGGTGAGAAGATCTGGCAGCAGCAGGATTAGTGTAGGTAGCTACACCTATTACTGGTCATGCTGCAGTGATGGTCACCATCTTCAGAGAGTAGCCATATCCATCTCCAGCAGACTCCAACTCTCAGTAGTAGAGGTTACTCTGGTCGATGAGCACATAATGGTATTGAAACAAGCTAGCATTTGGCTTCATGTATCTTATTGGTGTGTAGGTTCTTACCGATGTTAGGTAAGATGCACAGGAGGTTGTTAAGGAGTGTGATGTGTGTCACTCCATTGATCCAGCTCCCATGAGATAGCAGCATTGATCGCTGAACGTGCCTGAAGCGAGGTGCACCTGTCAAGTTACTCAGAGATGATGACACCTTTTGTGGCAGGCAATTTATTGCACTTGCACACGATAGGCTGTGTCACTACGTTTTAGGGCGGCATATGCACCGACCGGTAATGTCCTTGTGGAACAGAATCATCGTCCGGTGAAGATGATTACTGCACAGAAACCATGTTCTATCGCCGAAGCTGTTCGCCGGTACAACGTCACACCTTGCGAAGAGACTGCAGTGACCAAGACTCCTGTAAGTGGTGTATTCAAGTACGAGAGTTGGGACTGTGTACGACAGGACCAGGAGCGACGAGAAGAGGATGCCATTCCACCTAGCACTTGTGGAGATGAGGATTATGTACCGGCAGATGCTGTATGGTTGAGGAAACGCAGAGAGCACTGCACTTCAGCACGGTGTTGTAACCAAGGTCAACTCTCCGCAGATAGTGGAGGTGGAAGATGTTCCTCGACATGTGAGAAATGTGGAACGTCGCATATACATCTTGTTACAGGACGACTACGACCAACCAGTCCCTGATGGAGATAACGATGGCCCATTACTGGAGGCCGACATAGCAGCACAACAACCATGTAAGACTGGACAGCAGGAGGAGCCAGGGTTGGCAAAAGAGCAAGAACTCGACCTCCGTAGAAGTGATCGTCTGCGGCGCCAGCCTCTTAGATTGTGTTGTGATCTTGGAGATCAGGGAGGGATGTAATGTTATGTGACTGTAGGCCTATAGGTTAATTGTGTCACGTATTATGTTGCCCGTATATACCCTGTGGTATATGCCCTGTGTGCAGTGCATGTATGAACTACCAATTTACAGATGTACAGCAGCCCTAAAATGTCGAAAGGGCCGTTTCGGGCTTGAAGGGGCGAGTGCGCCGGGCAACTGTCAGTGAGAGTCAGTCGTCTGGTTGCCCTCGTGCCGTGCAAACATACACATACATACACTCATGTATATGTGTGTTTATATATAAATATATATATATGTGTGTGTGTGTGTGTGTGTGTGTGTGTGTGTGTGTGCATATGTATATATGAGTATATGAGTATGTGTGTAAAAGTATATAGAAAATATGTATATATACATATGTACACACGCATATGTACACACACATATATATATATATATATATATATATATATATATATATATATATATATATATATATATATATATATGTATATGTGCATGCATACCCATACATACACATATACACAACACACACATATATGTATATATATATGTGTGTGTGTGTATGTACATCTGTATAATGCGCGCGCGTACACACACACACACACACTTATATATGTATGTATGTATAATACGCACACATGTATATATAGTAAAGAGAAAATTTGATTCAAACTATACTGATCGCATTTCCTCTTTCTTCAATCTTTTATTAGCCTGCTTTTCATTCTCTCACATACTGTTCTCGTGGGGCATAAACAAGGTTTCCAATACTGTCCTTATTTATACAGAATTAGGGCCTCTTTGGTAACGCCAAATCCAACTCTTAACGTTAAAAAAAGCATGATGTACCCAGTCATGTCGTCTTTCTTTAAAGGCGGGGGCATACTGTATTGATAAGCGTGGAAAGAAGCGGAGAATTGCAATTACAAGTAAAATATCGCGTATGGGAAAAGTATACTAGTCTGTATATCTGAGAGTATATAACATGAACGAAGAAATTTGCAAAGTCATTAGTGAACTTGGTGGCTACTCTGAAAAATCATCGACTCGGCGACTGATCAAGCCATGCGAGCGGCGTAGCAAGCATATCACGAGTGGCTTCGTAACCAATCCCTGAAAACACACCGAGGCGATTGAAAGCCGCGTCGCTTCGCATCGCGCGCATCGCGTGTGTGGCGTAGCTTCGCCCCCGCTATGAATCCGCCATATTCAGTCTGCAGGGACGCGGATACCTTGCTGTCTTTCAGTTTCATGAAACACAAGGAAAGACTGAGTAAAAATGAGACTCAAACGGGTGCTCACAATTTCAAGAGATAACCTGTGCAAGATAATCCTCTGCCCTCAGGGTCTCGACAGGGAGCGTCGCCTTACCTCAGGACGAAATCCATCCAGATCTTAAACATTCTGCATCTCAGATTCCCTCCTGCCTCTGTCTCATCTGCCCGCTGATTCGTTTATTTCTTAATCCATAGGGAATTTATGATGGATCAAGCAAGGAAAGTAATTAAGAAACTATTATTATTTTTATTTTTTATTTTTTTTCGATCATTGTCTTTATAAGTAGTGTATTTTGTTGGGGGTATAACAACACATACTAAATCTATTTTTTTATTTGATACATATTTAATACAGATAATACTTCATGAATAAGTAATCGTATAATTCTTAACCAATACAAAATCTACTTGCCAAAATATGCCATACCTCACTTTGTATTGATACTTTCAATAAGAATGTAATATAGAAATTATCCATATGTTCTAACACCCTCGCTACCTGTTCGGATTACCGTAATTATTCCGCAGACATGCGTTCATCAGAGATTATAATAAGGGATGTTTTATATCACATAAACCCATATAGACTCAAGTAGCAACGCAACGCGTTTAGTTTTCCAACAGATTCGTATGAGACAAGTGTACAATTTACATGCTTTTATGATAAGATGCACAGACTATTGTGTAAGCAATAGTAAATCTAGTAATGAGTTAAGCTAAATTGTTTGAAGCCTTTAGGCAAACAAAAAGATTAGTGAATGACTACATTACATTTCATGGTCTTGGAAGTCGTTAAGATGGTATGGTATGATGCATTATATATATATATATATATATATATATATATATATATATATGTGTGTGTGTGTGTGTGTGTGTGTGTGTGTGTGTGTGTGTGTGTGTGTGTGTGTGTGTGTGTGTGTGTGTGTGGAGAGAGAGAGAGAGAGAGAGAGAGAGAGAGAGAGAGAGAGAGAGAGAGAGAGAGGGTAGATGGGTAGATGTGTGTTATACATAGATAAAAAGATAGATATGTATAATATGAATATGTATATATATGTATATTGTTGAGGTATATTTATACAATATGCATATTATCTGCCTATATCCATATGTATGATATATACAGAAATATATGTAAATAAGGGTAAACAAATATAAACGTATATATGCATATTTTCGGTTTCAGTTTCCCGTTCTATCTCGTTTTCAACTCTGCGATCCAGTCGACAAGCTCGACTGTGAGGCCGTTGACCCTGGCTGGGCCATTCTTCAGTTCTAGAGGAAAAGGTTTTCCAGCTGCATGTTGCTACTTCTCACAGCGTCTTACAGTCGTCCTATTTATACTCCACAATTTTCATGATCACACAAATGGAGACAGGAACATATAGCTTGTAGACATTACCCTTCCTGACAAGTGAGGATGCCGGGAAGGCAGAGGAACCTATTGAAGTTTTTGGTGTCAGTTTGTACCGAAGAAGTAATGCGGTCGAGGCAGACGATGTAACACCGATAGATGGAATGATAGCAACTGTAGAATAGGCAGTTACAATGATTGTAGTTATAGCCGTAGGTCTAGCTGAAGTGCCACCGGTAAGGGCTGTTATAAGAGTGGCGCATGTTGTGGAATTAGGTTAATGGGGAGCTGGATGTGCTGGAACAGGGAGCATGATCATTTATAGTAAATTTGGGGGAAATCACTTGTATCCGTTGTAAGATAATCCTTGGTAGTGAATCGTTTGTAGTAGAATAATATGCATTATGGAAGCGATTGTAGTAGAATAGGTTATAGTGAAATCACCTGCGGTGGAATCAGTTATTGTAGAATCAACTGTAGCAGAATGAGTTGTAGAAGAATCAGCGGTGCTATATTCAGTTATGGTGGAATCACATGGAATAGTGTAATCTATTGTAGTGGAATGAATGATTCAGCGGAAGTTGATTATGTTTTAAAAGTATAAGATGCTGTGGAGTCACCTTCAGTGATTTTTTTTTTTTTTTTTTTTAAGCTCTAGTTTGATAAGAATCAGTTGATTCGTGTGTTGCGAAATCGGTTCCAGGGGATCCAGCTTTCGGGAACTGCTAGACTCGGCTGTAGTGGAATAAGCATCACCCGATTTAGTTATTTAGAAATGAAATGTAGTGTAATCAGCTGTAGTTTGATCAGTGGAATAAACTGTAGGTAGTTCAACTGTTGTAGATTCGTTTGTATATACTGTGGACTAATTCGTAGTGAAGTCATTTGCACTGGAATAAACTTGAGCGAAATCAGGTTAGTTGATGAGTTGGAGAAAGTGAGGTGTTGAGGCTGCGATGTAAGTATCAGTTGTGGTAAAATTGCATGTTGTAGAATCCATTTTACGAGGATCAGGCTTAGATTTGTAAAGTTTGTAGCTGTAGTTGGTGTTCTTGTAATAATTTCAACAGTGCTTGCGGGAATTGTAATGAAAGTTGCTGATTAACCACTAGTTGTAGCTGATGTCGTGGCAGTAGTTGTATCTGTTGAAGTGGCAGTGGTTGTATCCGTTGTAGTGGCAGTGGTTGTATCTGTTGTAGTGGCAGTGGTTGTATCTGTTGTAGTGGCAGTGGTTGTATCTGTTGTAGTGGCAGTGGTTGTATCTGTTGTAGTGGCAGTTGTATCCGTTGTAGTGGCAGTGGTTGTATCTGTTGTAGTGGCAGTTGTTGTATCCGTTGTAGTGGCAGTGGTTGTATCTGTTGTAGTAGCAGTGGTTGTATCTGTTGTAGTGGCAGTGGTTGTATCTGTTGTAGTGGCAGTGGTTGTATCTGTTGTAGTGGCAGTGGTTGTATCCGTTGTAGTGGCAGTGGTTGTATCCGTTGTAGTGGCAGTGGTTGTATCTGTTGTAGTGGCAGTGGTTGTATCTGTTGTAGTGGCAGTGGTTGTATCCGTTGTAGTGGCAGTGGTTGTATCTGTTGTAGTGGCAGTGGTTGTATCTGTTGTAGTGGCAGTGGTTGTATCTGTTGTAGTGGCAGTTGTTGTATCCGTTGTAGTGGCAGTGGTTGTATCTGTTGTAGTGGCAGTGGTTGTATCCGTTGTAGTGGCAGTGGTTGTATCCGTTGTAGTGGCAGTGGTTGTATCTGTTGTAGTGGCAGTGGTTGTATCTGTTGTAGTGGCAGTGGTTGTATCCGTCGTAGTGGCAGTGGTTGTATCTGTTGTAGTAGCAGTGGTTGTATCCGTTGTAGTGGCAGTGGTTGTATCCGTTGTAGTGGCAGTGGTTGTATCTGTTGTAGTGGCAGTGGTTGTATCCGTTGTAGTAGCAGTGGTTGTATCTGTTGTAGTAGCAGTGGTTGTATCAGTTGTAGTGGCAGTGGTTGTATCTGTTGTGGTGGCAGTGGTTGTTTCTGTTGTAGTGGCAGTGGTTGTATCTGTTGTAGAGGCAGTGGTTGTGCCTGTTGTAGTGGCAGTGGTTGTATCTGTTGTAGTGGCAGTGGTTGTATCTGTTGTAGTGGCAGTGGTTGTATCTGTTGTAGTGGCAGTGGTTGTGCCTGTTGTAGTGGCAGTGGTTAAATCTGTTGTACTGGCAGTGGTTGTGCCTGTTGTAGTGGCAGTGGTTGTACCTGTTGTAGTGGCAGTGGTTGTGTCTGTTGTAGTGGCAGTGGTTGAATCTGTTGTAGTGGCAGTGGTTGTATCTGTTGTAGTGGCAGTGGTTGTGCCTGTTGTAGTGGCAGTGGTTGTATCTGTTGTAGTGGCAGTGGTTGTGCCTGTTGTAGTGGCAGTGGTTGTGCCTGTTGTAGTGGCAGTGGTTGTATCTGTTGTAGTGGCAGTGGTTGTGTCTGTTGTAGTGGCAGTGGATGAATCTGTTGTAGTAGCAGTGGTTGTATCAGTTGTAGTGGCAGTGGTTGTGCCTGTTGTAGTGGCAGTGGTTGTATCTGTTGTAGTGGCAGTGGTTGTGTCAGTTGTAGTGGCAGTGGTTGAATCTGTTGTAGTGGCAGTGGTTGTGCCTGTTGTAGTAGCAGTGGTTGTGCCTGTTGTAGTGGCAGTGGTTGTATCTGTTGTAGTGGCAGTACTTGTGCCTGTTGTAGTGGCAGTGGTTGTGCCTGTTGTAGTGGCAGTGGTTGTATCTGTTGTAGTAGCAGTGGTTGTGTCTGTTGTAGTGGCAGTGGTTGTGCCTGTTGTAGTGGCAGTAGTTGTGTCTGTTGTAGTGGCAGTGGTTGAATCTGTTGTAGTGGCAGTTGTTGTATCTGTTGTAGGGGCAGTTGTAGTATCTGTTGTAGTGGCAGTTGTTGTATCTGTTGTAGTGGCAGTGGTTGTGTCTGTTGTAGTTGCAGTGGTTGTGCCTGTTGTAGTTGCAGTGGTTGTATCTGTTGTAGTGGCAGTTCCTGTATCTGTTGTAGTGGCAGTGGTTACATCTGTTGTAGTGGCAGTGGTTGTGTCTATTGTAGTGGCAGTTGTTGAGTCTGTTGTAGTGGCAGTGGTTGTGCCTGTTGTAGTGGCAATGGTTGCATCTGTTGTAGTGGCAGTGGTTGTATCTATTGTAGTGGCAGTGGTTGTACCTGTTGTACTGGCAGTGGTTAAATCTGTTGTAGTGGCAGTAGTTGTGCCTGTTGTAGTGGCAGTGGTTGTATCTGTTGTAGTGGCAGTGGTTGTATCCGTTGTAGTGGCAGTGGTTGAATCTGTTGTAGTGGCAGTGGTTGTGCCTGTTGTAGTGGCAGTGGTTGTACCTGTTGTAGTGGTAGTGGTTGAATCTGTTGTAGTGGCAGTGGTTGTGCTTGTTGTAATGGCAGTGGTTGAGTCTGCTGTAGTGGCAGTGGTTGCATCTGTTGTAGTGGCAGTGGTTGTATCTATTGTAGGGGCAGTGGTTGTGCCTATTGTAGTGGCAGTTGTTGAATCTGTTGTAATGGCAGTGGTTGTGCCTGTCGTAGTGGCAGTGGTTGAATCAGTTGTAGTGGCAGTGGTTGTGTCTGTGCCTATTTTATTATCATCAAGTGTTGTGGCAGTTGATTGCGATCCAGGAGTACTTTGTGGTCCCGGACCAGCAGTTGTTTCCGTTCCTGAACTAGCAGTCGTTTGCAGTCCCGGGCCAGCGGTTGTTTGCGGTCCCGGACCAGCGGTTGTTTGCGGCCCCGGACCAGCGGTGGTTTCCGGTCCCGGACCAGCGGTCGTTTGCGGTCCCGGACCAGCGGTTGTTTGCGGTCCCGGACCAGCGGTGGTTTGCGGCCCCGGACCAGCGGTGGTTTCCGGTCCCGGACCAGCGGTGGTTTCCGGTCCCGGACCAGCGGTCGTTTGCGGTCCCGGACCAGCGGTGGTTTGCGGTCCCGGACCAGCGGTGGTTTGCGGCCCAGGACCAGCGGTGGTTTCCGGTCCCGGACCAGCGGTGGTTTCCGGTCCCGGACCAGCGGTCGTTTGCGGTCCCGGACCAGCGGTCGTTTGCGGTCCCGGACCAGCGGTCGTTTGCGGTCCCGGGCCAGCAGTCGTTTGCGGTCCCGGACCAGCGGTCGTTTGCGGTCCCGGGCCAGCGGTTGTTTGCGGTCCCGGACCAGCGGTCGTTTGCGGTCCCGGACCAGCGGTGGTTTCCGGTCCCGGACCAGCGGTTGTTTGCGGTCCCGGACCAGCGGTTGTTTGCGGTCCCGGACCAGCGGTGGTTTGCGGTCCCGGACCAGCGGTGGTTTCCGGTCCCGGACCAGCGGTGGTTTCCGGTCCCGGACCAGCGGTGGTTTGCGGTCCCGGACCAGCTGACGTTTGCGGTCCAGGACCAGCGGTCGTTTGCGATCCAGGACCAGCGGTGGTTTGCGGTCCCGGACCAGCGGTGGTTTGCGGTCCCGGACCAGCGGTGGTTTGCGATCCCGGACCAGCGGTCGTTTGCGGTCCCGGACCAGCGGTCGTTTGCGGTCCCGGACCAGCTGACGTTTGCGGTCCCGGACCAGCGGTGGTTTGCGGTCCCGGACCAGCGGTCGTTTGCGGTCCCGGACCAGCGGTCGTTTGCGGTCCCGGACCAGCGGTCGTTTGCGGTCCCGGACCAGCGGTCGTTTGCGGTCCCGGACCAGCGGACGTTTGCGGTCCCGGACCAGCGGTCGTTTGCGGTCCTGGACCAGCGGTTGTTTGCGGTCCCGGACCAGCGGTCGTTTGCGGTCCCGGACCAGCGGTCGTTTGCGGTCCCGGACCAGCGGTCGTTTGCGGTCCCGGACCAGCTGACGTTTGCGGTCCCGGACCAGCGGTCGTTTGCGGTCCCGGACCAGCGGACGTTTGCGGTCCCGGACCAGCGGTTGTTTGCGGTCCCGGACCAGCGGTCGTTTGCGGTCCCGGACCAGCTGACGTTTGCGGTCCCGGACCAGCGGTCGTTTGCGGTCCCGGACCAGCTGACGTTTGCGGTCCCGGACCAACGGTCGTTTGCGGTCCCGGACCAGCTGACGTTTGCGGTCCTGGACCAGCGGTTGTTTGCGGTCCCGGACCAGCGGTCGTTTGCGGTCCCGGACCAGCGGTCGTTTGTGGTCCTGGTTCTGTCGTGGTTTCTAGGCCGTTTTTCTCTGGTGATCGAAAACAGAAAATCGTTAATATCTATTGAGATTAGATGCAAACAACAATTAGTTCGATTAGTGTTCCCAACGTAAAAAGAAACGGAGGGAGAGAGAAAAAATCTTTTAACCTCTATGGGACAATAATAATTACTTTTGCTGATATCTTGATTTTCCTTTTGTCATAATCTTTTCAATATAAATGTTAATAACTTTATCGTTGTTTTCATCAGTAACATTTTCATCCTTATCATTATCATGAACATCGTTATTACTATTATCATCATCATTATAATAACAACCATCAGTCATTATCATAGTTATCATTATCACTGTATCATAAATATAATTATTTGTACCAACCATTATTATATTATTACCTTTGCATTTCTTATTATTGTCATAATAACAATGATAATGATAATCATTATTATCATTATTACTATCATGATAATCATTATTATCGGCATTATTGCTTCTTCATAGTGTCAAAAGGTAAGAATGATCATGGTTTACCTGTCTATTTGTATCTGAATCGTGTTCATTACCATTATGTTAGCATTATCAATGCTTTAATTAGAAACGATGCATTATGATTATTATCACTGCCATTCTGATTATTAATACGAATACAGGTTAGTGAAGCAAATTGCTTGTTTAATGTATTGCACATTTATGTCAATATCCTTATTGCTTGTTATGACGCAGTTATTAATGTCGTCTGGTTAGTGTTTTGGATAGTGTCATTAGTGTCATTGGTTTTATGTCACATTACGGCTTTTTTTCTTTTTCTCCCTTGTCTTCCTGTCATTACCATAACTCTTAAAAATGTCAATATGGCTATTATTATCATCACTGAACTCATTTTATTATGATTATAGCGATACCAATGCAGTAAAGATATCAAGTGCATGTAGGTTTACGGCCACGTAAATATATTATTGTGTGTCTGTGCTTTACGCAATTTCCTTTCACTTACCTAGACAGCAGACTTTGGGTTCCTTGCATGGCTTCTTCACCTTGACGATTCTACCGTTGCACTTTCCTTCCTTCTTACACTTCCCTCCTCGGTCGCGACAGGTGCGGATTAAGCAGCATACCTTACCAGCTTTGCACTTCTTGCTGGGGGTTAACACTTTGCTTGTACATTTACCCTCCTTTTTACACTGTCCACTTAATGATTTAC
>NC_091578.1:6879670-6884670 GCF_042767895.1 Penaeus vannamei
TTGTAACTGTTTAAAACAAAATACAAAACTCAAAAAAATTACTTGGGTCAATGTTTACATACGAACGTCACCGTATCGCTTCAAACCGTTCCGTTAGAGCGTATTCGTTGTAGCGCACAAACGTATTTCGTATTTTCCAATGTTGGGATTGCGTAAAAATGATTTTTCTAACCCAGTTCCTCCCATAGACATGTGCATTCAAAACTAGAAGAAAAAAATTATGCAATGCAAAAAATCAAGGTAATTTTTTTTTTTTTTTTTTTTTTTTTTTTTTTTTTTTTTTTGAGGACTAACTCTAAATGTCTAGAAATAACCGAAAAGAAATAGGGTGAGCTGAACAGCCACATTAAAGCTTTATCACGAATAAAGAACCACTTCCTATTCTTCTCAGATTTCCTCAGGTGTACACTATTTTTCCCCCTAAAACTCCTTGAACACATATCGTAACTTCGTCATAATTTCGTTGACTTTATTAACTCTCTTACAATCTTATAATCTACAACAATGGTATTTTTTTAACGAAAATCACAATTTTGAGGAAAACTAGGATAATAGCAGTGTGGTTAGAAGTTACAGGGAGCACTGTCAAAGTCACAAAATATGCTACAGGAAACTATTAGCCATTACTACTATTATCCCATCATTCGATAAAGCAAATAAAAAAGTGCTCAGTTTCTTCCCACACCGAATACGTGGGCTAAAGCAATGTTGAAAAGCTTAATTCCCATTAGTCAACTCACATTTCTTTTTTATGTCAATTTTCAACAGCGTCATAAACATTTGCACATGTAAGTTCACACGATTTTTGGGTATATCCGGATTGGTCAAACGATTTTCCATCGTTGGCCGTTTATAGGGGAGATGGCCACCACAGATTGGGAGAATCTCGGAATACTTGTCAAAACCGACTCAGTATATCAATCTCAAATTGCATTTCTCACTGAAATACTACATTTCCAACAAAAGAGTGTTTCTACTAGCTGGCTTTGTAGCGAAAACAAAGTTGGTCCCAAAAGTACAGCTGAAAATGAAAGGAAGAAATGAGACCTACCGAAGCCGCTGGGCGAACGCACCCACTCAGCCAAATCGCCGACACCGCCAGCAGCAGAAAGGCGCCCCTCGGAACCATGGTGCTCTGAACTTGCGTCCTGTGCCGGTGCTTGTCGACAACTGCGCCTCCAAGACACTGTCTAGTCAAGGCGTAGTCTCGAAACAACAATTATCACTGTTGATATCACAGGTGTACAAGTATTGATGAAATTTTCCCGTGTGGGAAGAATTAAATTCAGTTAGAATTGTGAAACCACATATGTGTTTAACAGTGTCATTCCATCACATACTTCACCCTCACACACAGATGCACAATCAGCAGGATGAAAGGGCGGAGAGGCTGAAATGTTGTGCAACAACTCTTTCTCCACACGTGCAAACCTCCCATAAAACAAGAGAACAGATAATGGGAATGGAAAAAGGAAGATTCGAAATATTAGATGTGCTTTCGATGAAAATACACTGGTCAGGGTAACAGGCACAATTCCGGAATGAAACATGCAACAAGCGTTTTGTGCATGGTTAGCAAACAAAAGAGATTGTTTGCTAATCATTAGCGAATAATCAAAAACCCTGCAGCACGATCGGCATCTTTAGCATTATTGCAGTTAGATAACGAATTTTGTTTGAAAAAAAGATAAAAAAATATATGATTTTTTTACCATTGTATTTTGTCGATATTATTGTTATTGGTCAACAAAAATTGTAACAGAATCATTACACACACTGCATAGACAGTGTTCTAGATTGTATCGTACTTTACATCATATCCTCTTTGGGGCTCTGAAATCAATTACAGTCCAGTATTTTATTTTTTTTATTTTTTATTTTTTCTAAATACACTGTTTGGTATATTAATGAACTTGAATGAATTTCAGCGTAACAGATTTTTACTAACAAAGTATCTCACTTACCTCATGTTCGTGTGGAACTTCTGTAACTAACCTAACCACCTTCTTGCTTGCTCTTCTTCTCGCCTCCTCTCTAAAACACAAAAGATTTGTTATATTTACCACATTACTGGTACCACTGTAAAACAGTCCCAGATTGCATAAAATAATGGAAATGATAATTATAAGGTGTTCATTATGTTACTGGTATGTTTAGTTTCTGTAATATCGGAACACTAACACTGACGATGTCTGAGCCACGATATCTATGACATACATATGTGTGTGTGTGTGTGTGTGCGTGCGTGTCTGTGTGTGTGTGTGTGTGTGTGTGTGTATTTCTATATATATATATATATATATATATATATATATATATATATATATATATATACATATTTACTGAATATATTTATATGTGTGTGTGTCACCAGTAAGACAGGTTTTGCACAGCATCATTTTCTGCGTTCTTGGAGATTGTAAAAATATTCTTTCCTCCAACGGTTTCAAAAAAAATTCTGAGATGGCAGAAACAGAAACCTGTTTTCAAAAGGTCTTTTGTGTCAATTTCTCCACATGGTCTACTCCAACTTTCTGAGTAAGATACTTCTGCCATGAAGGTTGATAACACTTCATGTGTCAAAGGTTTTTAAGGAGCTTCAGCTAGCATTAACTCCAAGATATTTCGGCAGATTCGAATGAGGCGTTCCAATACGCCTCCCTTATGTGATGAATGGGGAGCGTTGAAGATCCATTTGGTGTCTGTATGGTACAGATGGTCCACAATCTTCTTTACCTCCATATCTACTGCATCTATCTCGAAGCTATCTGTTGCACCAACGAAGCTGTTTCCTCTAGAGTTTGCTATTACACCAAGAGTTCTGCGAGTCATTATAGTCCAAGGTCCAAAGGCATCAACACCAGCATTGGCAAAGGGTGGGGTCGCTTCGAAGTGATCTGCTGGTAGATCACCAACTGGATTTCTTCTTGTCCTCTTGGTTTTCTATGCTGGATGAAATTAACCGTTTCACACCTGTGATCCAATATCCATTAGATCTAACAGCTTCAGTAAGATGACGTCCTTGGTGGTGAACACTTATTTGAGTGAGTGCAGAAATATGACTTTTACCAGACAAAATGATTGGATGTTTCAAGTAATTTCCAAGACTTGATTGTTGTAATCTTCCACCAACCCTTAACACACAATCTTCATCTAATTAGGGGTTCAGAGCCATGATATAGAATTTGTATTTTTGCTTCAAGAAGTCTAACTTCACTGTAAGTTTCTCTTTGAACTGCTTTGATCATAAATCAAACACTACAAATTTCCTTTAGATCTTCCTTTAAATGATTTGTCACATGCACAGCTCTGCAACAAAGCAATAGCATTTACAAGGCGATACCACTCAGAGAACCTTTCAAACCTCTGACACCCAATTGATAAATTGTCTCTCCTACAGGTTTTGGCTGCCTGTTCCAGAGCATATGGCTTTACTTCCTTATCATCTTCTGGTTAAATTAGCAGTGGAGTTTCTTGGGCAAGATCACGATGACTGCTCTAGGATGTTTCAGTTGCTTTCAACCGCATGTCATCACACGAGAAATCATTAACTATAGAGTGGGTTGCTCGATCAGCTGGATTCCCAGATGTAGGAACATAATTCCACTGCTCTGGCTTAGTAGATTTGTGAATGCGGTTCACTCTATTTTCAACATACGCATTGAATCGTCTTGTTTGCTTGTAGATGTAGCCAAGTGTAAGAGTGTCTGTATGCAGAACCCTTTTCTCACACCACCCGCAATGGCGATGCCCAGTGAAGCGGGATAATAGGAATAAGGGCCGGGGTAGGTGAGCCCTATTTACTCTATGGGAAACAAAAAACAAACAAAAACGTCAAGCAAATTATCCCTCACAAGCCCTCAAGGAAGAAAGGGCTGTCTGTGATGAGTGGTGTAGCCACTTTCATGTTTACTATAGAAATAAAAAATAGCACACCAGCTGTCCCCCAATTAAAGCAAAGATCAGGACAGGCACAACCTTTTCTCTGGCAGGTCCGTCGCCATGGCACTGTAAGATCCAAAGGGGGCACACAAACACACGTTCGTCTTAACACTCGCTTTATTCAGTCGACTCCTCCCCCTTATATAAAAGCGGGAGGAACAAGCAATACAAACATTTCTTCAAGAACAAAAAATATAATGCAGTTAAATATGGAAAGCATTTAAAATACAATAAAAGGCAGTAAAAGCAAAACGATTGTAAAAATCACAAATAATAAAACTGAAAAGAATAAAGAACTAAAAGAAAATATTTATGGCAGATACATTACATTCAATCAAATCAAAAAGCAATTTACATACAATGATATAATAAGTAAAACATCACAGAACATAAAAAGTAGAAAATAAATGCCTAATAGCTAAAAAATAAAGAGGGGAATTGTGCCAAAAACATTTGCAAAAAAAAGCGTAAAAACAAACAGACAAGCGGGCAAACAAAGCGTCAAGTGACGCAAATCAGAGTTTTAAAAAATGACAAAGTAAAATGTAAAAACAAAGGTAAAAACTAAAATCATCCAATTAGTAAATTAGATTAAAATGAACAAATAAAACAAGGGCGGCTCTTTGGTAAATAAAAACAAAGATTTCTAAAATGCCCGACAATAAGAATTAAAAAGAAACGCAAATTAGGACTTCAAGCATAAAATGATTACTTTAAAAAGGCAAATTCCATATAATAACTGCCCGCTATACAAAGAAAAATCTAAAAAGGGCAAGGCATACGGGTGACGAGTGACAGCCGATCCGTGTGTTCTGGTCCCCCAGGATCTTCGTCTTTCCGCAGGCCAGGAATAGGGCAGGATATAGGATAAAGGTTGGTCATAGTGGGTGTAGGAATAACGGGGTAAATAACTAGGATAGGAGAACACCCGGGAAATCGGGGGAAAAGTGAAAGATTGAGAAAGCATAAAAAGAATAACAAGTAGAGGGTAATTGTGTCGAACAGTACAGCCATAGATAAGTTCAAGAAGTTTCAGAAAAAGGCATATAACAAGAAGC
>NC_091578.1:6894670-6897170 GCF_042767895.1 Penaeus vannamei
CGTAACGGTTTCTCAAAATCTTACGTATAGTGCGGAGTGGTGGCAGTGATCTGGGGGTCTATAGGCCTACATTGACCATTTTTAAAAATTATTTCTCAAAAATCCAAAATAAATCATACAGCCATTCTGATTTCATGTTTGAATAGAACTATCTTTCTACTATTATATGCAGATTATATTTTTGAGAAGTTGACCTTACTTTTTTCTTGGTGAATATTTTCCGAAGGTGACTATTTTAACACCCTAATAGGAGATTTTGAAAACATATGTCACTTTTACAAGAACCACGTGAAAATATTGCAAATCCTCATGGTAGTATGTAATAGAACTATTATTCAGCTACAAAATGAGCCATAATACTTTAAAATCGGACCGATTATACGTGTGCTATGCGTAAAAATATGACGGACCTAAAAATCGCGATCTTATTCCTTTTTATTATGTTTACATTTTACATGACAAATCATGTACAGAATACTTGTATTTGATATAATTATCTATCATATACTTATTATTGATGCTCTAATGGGGTTTTACAACGTATAAAATTTGTCGAAAGAATAACTTTTCTCCAGTCGGACGGGTACCAAACGCATACTTTTCCCCGCGTGGCCAGGCCGTCCTGGACCATGAAAATCGTCTTTTTAAATCTGCGGAATAACTCTACGGGGTAACGTAGCCAAATTTCACTCTCAGACCCGGTGGAAAGACGAAAAACAATTACATGGCGATGTGAAACTATGTATATAAGGTATATGAGCACATATAGATAGTTTTCGTGTACCCCATGACCTTTTGTTTATTTATATTGTTACTTCCGTTTGTTTCTTTATTTATTATTTGTTTATTTGTTGTTTTTTATTATTAGTTTGTGTTTTCTAATATTTCTAAAAGTTATGAACACATTTTAACGAGATTTTAACCAAAGGTGAGTTTTAACCCAACTTAGACGCTTATTGCAGTTTGGTGGTGATGCGGACCATAGTTTGGATCCAGGATTTTTTTTTTCTAACTCGAAAAGTTATCAACAGAATTGAATAAAATTTTAACCTGAGGTTTGTCTTAGCCTAATTAATATTCCATAAAATTTTGGTGGTGATCCTGAATATTTTGCAAAACTACCCCCCCCCCCATGGGAGGGGGGGGAGGTTTGCATTTTCGAAATGTTTTGCTCATAGATCAAAGTAACTATGTATGATGAAAGCATAAAGAAAAGAAAATACACCATATGAAAAACATATCATGTTTAGTTATATATATATGGAAAATTTCTTCATTGTCGTTTTTTGGACGCTTGCCGGATTTTTTAAATTATTCCGAAAAAAAGAAGGTTGGTCTCATCTTATGTGAAATTTGATAAGCTTTCAGAAAATAACCTCATACTTTTATCTCTAATCATTGCGTCACAATTGCCGATTTTCTAAGGTAACATCAAAAAAAAAAATTTCGGTCGACATCGAAAATCGCTGCTACCACCAAAAAAATAACGGTCGGGCCTTGAAATTTTCAGGGGAGAACCGGGGGCCTAGAAACTCCTTGAAAATGCATTAAAGTCAATTTCGGCAAGAGGGGCGAAAATCGCCGAAAAATCACCAGAAGGTCCCCTCAAAGGTGCAAAAAGCCGTTTGACCAGCAAACGTTCAAAAACCTTGGATAAAATTGGTGTAATTGAAATGGGCCTATATTCAGTAGGTGAAGACTGTAGTGGGCCCTTGGGAATAGGGGTAACATCACCAAAGTGCCAGCACTCTGAAAATGACCTTTTACGATCTAAAAGGTGTAAGATTACATCTAATTTAGGAGCTAATTGGCCATTTAATCTTTTTAAAATCAAAGGAAACAAGCCATTAGGGTCTACTCCACCATATTCATCTTATTCTGATACTTGATTTCAGAGGACCTGAAATTAATGCATGGCAATGGGTGACATGAAAGAGGAAGCTTCATATCTTCTTAAATTTGTTTTGAAATAAAACAATCTGCTAACAAGGTAGCTTTCTCAAACGGACTACATGTAACACTACCATCAGGTTTCATTAACCTTCCATATATTTCCAGATCGCGAAAAGAAACCTGAATAATGGAAGCGATGGGTAGGCATACATGCCATGAAACGCGTGGACGCTGATGGGAGTGCTTGGGCGCCTGGTGGAAAATAGGTTAACATCTGTTCAAAATATCTAATTAATTTACATATTAATATTTTACACCTATTCAAATTCCAGAGACATAATTTCTTTCAAAATCTATCTACGCTACCTACCAAGGCCAACAAGGTCAACATTATCGACATTAGGTTTTAGCAGCAGTCATATGCTCTAAAAACCACAACAGCAATTTTACCTTTTTTTGTATCAAATTTATTTATCATGATTTGAATTTACAGGCAAACCATCCCCGAATCCAACTCACCAATTCATCCCAAGTGTCTTCAGTCACTGTCCATTAGATGAAAACAAAGCATACAGTTGCCTGCTGCCTTTGTGTCTGAAATGCCATA